>NC_089588.1:111811670-112061268 GCF_019320115.1 Miscanthus floridulus | reverse complement strand
GGCCGGGGCGGTGTCGGTGCGTGATTGTCTGTAGCCATGCATGCAAGTCCAACCAAAACTGCTAACATCATCACATGTGATATTTTTGATAAACTAAAAAACGCTTAGTTTACAAACTGGGTATCAAAATTGAGTTCCTATTTGACCATTATATATCCTACAACAAATCCTTCAAAAAAAAGACCCTACATGAATATATTTGGATAAAATTTCGTTAACAAACATTGATCTATGAAGATAGAAAAAATTCTTCTATTGAAACTGCATCTTGGAATAATGGCATATCATATAGTGATGAATATATGGCGGTTGATGGGCTGGATCATTTTCAGCTTTAGTGACAACGACAATGGTTGCCATCCAGAGGAGTTTGTAACGAAAGTTCATTAGCGGATGGTTCGTAGCGTTGTTTCCAAATAATATATAGCGTGTTTATTATACAAGCCATGGATTTACATCGATTTAATTAATTTCTAAAGTAATTTCATTGGTGGTCCTTAATTAAACTTGTCATGAGTTCAGGTCCCAGTGATCTTAAATGTATTTTGTACCATAAAATGCAGTTTTTGACACTCTAATTAAACTTGCTAATTTATCCATATAATATCCAAATATTCAAAACTTGCGTTAAGATATGTTTTTTATTTAAAATCATTTAGAGTTCCAAATATTCATTTTTAGTTCCTAGATTTTGTGATTCAAAATTTGGAATTTTCAATCGACCTCGAGCGTTGACATGGCTTACACCAAAGTTGTAGTTTTCGACGTGATCTATAACTCGGCAGTGGAGGGCTCGGACGAATGTACAAAGAGATCGACGAATATATCACCTCGATCGAGCTCGGCAGTGTGGAGGGCCTCGGGCGCGGTGGGGCAACGTGCGGTGGAGGCCGGCCTCGGGCGCGGAGGAGGGCGCGGTGGAGGGCCACGGGCGCGCGCGGAGGAGGGGCACGGGCGCGCGCGGTGGAGGCCGCACGAGGAAGAAGAGGGCGGCGCCGGTGTCATGGAAGGCGAACGGACGCGGCGCGAGGAAGAAGAGGGCGGCGGTGTTCGACGAGGAAGAAGACGAGCGGATCGATCTGCGCCAGGCGCTGGAGGTTATATACCAGAGAGAATTACTCCCGGTGCCAGCCACCAACCGGGAGTAAAAACCCTTTACTCCCGGTGCGAATTACCAACCGGGAGTAAAGGTACCTTTACTCCCGGTGCGTGTTACCAACCAGGAGTAAATGTATACCTTTACTCCCGGTTGGTAACACGCACCGGGAGTAAAGGGTTTTTTTTGGCGGGCCACGAAACTGCAGCCCACCTTTACTCCCGGGTGGGCTTCCCACCCGGGAGTAAAGGTGACCTGCAGTTTCGTTTCCCGCCTGTTTTAAGCAATAGTCTTGTTAAATACAATAGAAATGCAATAGTTTTTGTTAAATACATAGTAAATTAAATAAAAGGCATAAAATTATTTTGTTAAAAATATGAATTTTCTTTTTGTTTATTGCACATAGGAAAAATCTATAACCTAACTTTTTTTATTTTTTGTTAGAATTATAAAACATAATGTAACTAATATTTATTATTTTGTTAATGCAAAAATGTAGTGTTTAATTAAAATTATTAAAACTATTGGTTTTGGATAGGAAATTTGTTTTCACATCATTTTAACGTTAATATTTTAATTTTTCATCACTCAGTATCCTAATTTACCTTTTTGAGAGAGAAATCCCACCAAATCAAACATTGATTTAATTTGAAACATGACATAATAAACATCTGAATTCACAATTATTACATAATATCTCAAACACACACTATATTAAATCACTATATCATCAAGTGGGCACAGCAGTGAACTTCTTCTTTACGTATGTCCCTTGGTTATGATCGCTTCATAACCATGGAGTGTCCTCATCATTTACCAAGATGCTAGGGTCTTTGTTCACTTTGAAGGGCGGAATTCGGTCATCCTTTTCATATTCTTCTGACATGTCCGACTTGTCCTCAATTCCCACGATGACTCTTTTCCATGAAAGAACTATGTGGCGCTTTGGCTCTTTGGTTGAGTCATTATCGTTTTTTCCCTCTTTTTGGTTTGGTAGACATATCATTGACATAGAACACCTGATTCACATCCTTGGCAAGGACGAATGGTTCGTCTTTGTACCCAATATTACTAAGGTCTACTGTTGTCATTCCATACTCGTTGTCTACTGTTACCCCGCCTCCGGCCACCTTGACCCATTGGCACTTGAACAATGGGATCTTTAAAGTAGGTGCATATTCTAGTTCCCATATTTCATCTATGCGTCCATAATATATCTGCTTATTCCCATTCGGGTCTGTGGCATCTATGCGGACACCACTGTTTTGGTTGGTACTACTCCTTTTATCTTGGGCTACTGTGTAGAATATGTTCCCATTTATCTCGTACCCTTTGTATGTGACGATATGCCATGATGGTTGCATAGCCAATAAATACAGTTGCTCATGGATGCTCTCATCACCTTGACATTTTTTTCGCAACCAACCGCCGAAAGTTTCCATGTGCTTATGCGTAATCCAAGCTTCAGTCTTCCCTGGAAACTCAGATCGTAAGAGATCCTTGTGTGTCTCAATATACGGATCTACCAAAGAGGAGTTCTGTAGAACTGTGTAGTGCGCTTTATTGAAATAATCATCATCCGTACCAATATATGTTTTCCTCCCTAGTGTCCCCTTTCCGCTTAGTCTCCCCTCATGTCTCGATTCAGGAACACCAATCGAGTCAAGGTCGGGAATAAAGTCAACACAGAACTCAATGACCTCTTCTGTTCCATAGCCCTTGGCGATGCTTCCTTCTGGGCGAGCACGGTTGTGAACATATTTCTTCAGGACTCCCATGAATCTCTCTAAGGGGAACATGTTGTGTAGGAACACAGGACCAAGAGTGAAAATATCCTTGACTAGGTGAACTAGGAGGTGTGTCATAATATCAAAGAAGGAAGGAGAGAACACCAACTCAAAGCTGACGAGACATTGAACCACATCATTCTGTAGTTTAGCTAGATCAGTTGGATCAATTGCCTTCTGAGAAATTGCATTGAGGAATGCACATAGCTTCACGGTGGCTAGACGTACATTTGGAGGTAGAATTCCTCTTAATGCAACTGGAAGTAATTGCGTCATGAGAACGTGACAGTCATGGGACTTTAAGTTACAGAATTTCTTCTCTGGCACATTTATAATACCCTTTATATTCGAGGAGAATCCAGATGGTACCTTGATGTTGTTTAAGCATTCAAACATGATTTCCTTCTCCTCTTTGCTTAGAGTGTAGCTAGCAGGACGTAAGTAATGGCGTCCATCATCTGTCTTCTCTGGATGAAGGTTGTCTCTTTCTCTTAAACAACGCAGGTCCTGTCGTGCTTCAAATGTGTCCTTAGGCTTTCCATACACACCCATAAAGCCTAGCAGGTTCACACAAAGATTCTTTGTCAGGTGCATCACGTCGATCGAGCTACGGACCTCCAGGACTTGCCAATATGGTAGGTCCCAAAATATGGACTTTTTCTTTCACATGGGTGCGTGACCGTTAGCGTCTTTCGGAATAGGTTGGCTTCCATGTCCTTTTCCAAAGACGACTTTCACATCATTGACCATATCGAGTACATCCTCACCGGTTCGGTTGCGAGGCTTGGTCAGGTGGTCTGCCTTCCCTTTAAAATGCTTGCCTTTCTTTCTTACGGGGTGATTTGCAGGAAGAAATCGACGATGGCCAAGGTACACGACCTTTCGACATTTTTTCAAGAATACACCTCTAATATCACCAAAGTAGTGTGTGCATGCATTATATCCCTTGTTTGACTGTCATGAAAGATTACTTAGAGCAGGTCAATCATTGATTGTTACGAACAACAATGCTCGCAGATCAAAGTGTTCCTGTTTGTACTCATCCCACACACGTACACCTTCTTTATTCTACAAAATGAGAAGTTCGTCAATAAGTGGTCTCAGGTACACATCGATGTCATTGCCAGGTTGCTTCAGGCCTTGGATGAGCACATGCATCATAATGAACTTCCGCTTCATGCATAACCAAGGAAGAATGTTGTAGATACTTAGAGTAACAGGCCAAGTGCTATGACTACTGTTCTGCTCTCCAAAAGGATTGATACCATCTGTACTTAAAGCAAACCTTAAGTTTCTTGCGTCATTTGCAAACTCCGGGAATTCTCTGTCGATTGCTCTCCACTGGAACCCATCAGCAGGGTGTCTCAACATATTGTCTACCTTACGGTCTTCTTTGTGCCATCGTAACAATTTTGCATGTTCTTTGTTTCTGAACAGATGTTTCAAGCATGGTATTATAGGAGCATACCACATAACCTTGGCAGGGATTTTCTTACGCGGACGTTCGCCCTCAACATCACCAGGGTCATCTCGCCTGATCTTATACCGCGACGCATGGCATACCGGGCATGCATCCAATTTCTCGTACTCTTTGCCACGGTATAGGATGCAGTCATTAGGACATGCATGTATCTTCTCTATTTCTAGCCCCATAGGACAGACAACTTGTTTTGCTTCGTAGGTAGTGGCGGGCAATTCATTGTACTTCGGAAGCATCTTTTTTTGGATTTTTAGTAACTCTCCAAATCCCTTGTCAGATACACCATTCTTTGCCTTCCATTGCAGCAATTCTAGTGTGGTTCCCAACTTTTTCTGCCCTGCATCACAAGTTGGGTACAACAATTTCTTGTGATCTTCTAGCATCCGCTCGAACTTGATCTTCTTCTTTTCACTTTTACATTCTCTTTGTGCATCACGAATGACCTGACAAAGATCATCAGCCGGCTCATCTTCTGCGGCTACCTCTTCTTCAGCTTCTCCCATTGCAGTATCATTGAAGCACGCACCATCAGGAATAATATCATTGTCGTCCCATTGTTCTTCTTCACCTTCTTCCATTACAACACCGGTTTCTCCGTGCTTTGTCCAACAAATATAGTTTAACATAAAACCCGACTTGAACAAGTGTGAATGAAGAGTCCTTGAGCAATGATATTCCACCGTATTCTTACATATGGCACATGGGCAGCACATAAAACCATCGCGTTTGTTTGCCTCGGCCGCACGTAACAAAGAATGCACACCGTCAATAAACTCTTGGGAGCGGCGATCAGCATTATACATCCAATGACGGCTCATCTGCATTACATGACATAAATATCATATTAAAACCTAGATCATAATTAATTATTTATACAACATGCGTGCCACCACAAAAGATACAAATTTATGAAAGCATCGCTACAATGTAGACAATCCCAACTACCACTAAAAGAACTAAAGCTAAAATACATTTCAGGAGCACAAGGATTTCGCGACCAATCTCAACTAAAACAGACAGATCCCCCGATTGTGCAACATCTTTGGGCTTCTTTGGCTGGATCACTGCCTCATTAGCCGCCGTATCTGCCTGTTGTGCAAGATATTTTTGCACGAGTTCAACATACTCTTCCTCCCAGTAGAAGCCTGAACATCGTCCACTGCCATCCCACTGAAATTAAAACAAAAAATTAGAACTTTAATCACAACCATCATGAAAATAGGTATAAACTAACCATAATCATTAAATACGATAAAATAACTCACATTGCGATCCGGACACTTGTAGAAGATACGATCCTTGTTGGGACCCTCCTTCACTCGGTACTCCATCACAATCTTCGTCTCATCATGACACTTGCCGCATGGAATGAGAGGAAGGCCCGGCCTAAGTCGCTTTGGAAACCCATGAGAGGCCGAGGACCCGGAAGCAGTTGCCATCTACTCTCTATACTCATTTTTTAATACACTATAAATTTCTCCTTTTATAAACAAATAAAATTAACAAACTATAAAATTATCTAGCTCCTCCTTGACGTCCGTTACCGCTCGGCAGAGAACATGCTCGCCGAAATGAACACGGTCCACTAGTTCAACTAGTACGGATTTTCTATAATTTTCTAACTATTTTCTAAGTTTTTCATTTCATAAAAAGTTAAAATAAAAAGTATGGTGATTGACAGACTACTGCGACGATATCGGGACATGTGAATAAATAACCATCCGTACTAGTTGAACTTGCTTACGTGATCATCTCGACGAGCATTTCTCCACCGGACGGCACCGTACTTGGTCAAGGAAGACCTCCGATTCTACGAGGAAGGAAACACGGTCTCCCATGACCGTTGTCGCTCTCCCTCGTAGAATCAAAGCTCCTCCTTGATGCCCGTTACCGCTCGACAGAGAACATGCTTGCCGAGCTGAACACGGTCCGCAAGTTCAACTAGTACGGATTTTCTATAATTTTCTAACTATTTTCTAAGTTTTTATTTATATATACTACGTTTAGATACGGTGATTGACAGACTACTGCGACGATATCGGGACATGTGAATAAATAACCATCCGTACTAGTTGACCTTGCTTACGTGATCAGCTCGACGAGCATTTCTCCACCGGACGGCACCGTACTTGGTCAAGGAAGAGCTCCGATTCTACGATGAAGGGAACACGGTCTTCCACGACCGTTGTCGCTCTCCCTCGTAGAATCAAAGCTCCTCCTTGACGTCCGTTACCGCTCGGCAGAGAACATCCTCGCCGACCTGAACACGGTCCGCAAGTTCAACTAGTAAGGATTTGCTATAATTTTCTAACTATTTTCTAACTTTATATTTATATATACTTTAACCTTCTTTCATGTAAATATGCAAGCTTGAAGTGATTTTGAGCTCAAATTGCTTACAAATGAAAAAAACCACAATAAAGAACCATAAATATATATAGTGAACAAAATGGCATAAGAAAATGGTAAAAAATGAGAGTATGAGATTGGTAACCTTTACAACTGAAGAATCGACGGAGAAATCGAAGAAATCGACGGAGGAATCGAAGAATGGATGGAGGAACAATGGAGGGAGAGAGGAAGCAAGAACACTACTGCAGTGAGCTTCAAAATGTGCTGAGCTCAGGCTCGGGGAGGAAGGAGGAGGCGGCCGATTTATAAAGGGAGAACATTTAGTCCCGGTTGATGGATCCAACCAGGACTAAAGGTAACTTTCCAACCCCGGGCGCAGCCACGGCCCGGGAGTAGACCTTTACTCCCGGTTGGAGCCACCAACCGGGAGTAAAAGTATACCTTTAGTCCCGGTTGGTGGATCCAACCGGGACTAAAGGTCCCTGCCACCTCTGTCTGGCGCAGTAGCCGTTGGGCAGGGACCTTTAGTCCCGGTTGGATCCACCAACCGGGACTAAAGGTATCTCTAGTCCCGGGCGCAAAAAATCCCGGAACTAGAGCCCATTTTGGCCGAGGATCAAAGGTCTGTTCTCTACTAGTGGAAGGAAAAAACCCGTCCATCAGAATAAGCTCAAGCACTCAACTGGTCTATATTTACTGACTCCATAACTGGCGTTCCACAAAGAAAACATCAAAACGTAAAAAATCACAGGTGAAATATAGACCAATGTTATGAAAAACTTCAACTCCAACAACTGAACCCCAGATGCCAGGAGATGGTTTGCTCTCTGTCAACTGGAAATCTGGGATAAACAGAAAACCACATTTACTATTGAAACACAAATTTCACATTGAACGAAAACAAACATAAATAGAGGATGGAAGGACAAAAACCAGCCTATCTGAATAAGCTCAAGTCACCAACTGGCCTTCTTCAACTGATTCCATAACTGCATTCCAGAAAGAACACATGATCACAAAGTAAAAAAGCCACAAGCAAAACAAACAACAAACATAGTCCAATGTAATGGGACATTGTCAACTCCACCCACTCAATTCCAGTAGCCAGGAGCTGGTTTGCCCTCTTTGATGTCTAATATCATGGGGAAGGATCACTAAATCCTATACAATATGTTCTTAGTGAACTGTGCTTCCCGCATGTCAACCACTCTGTTTCAAGCCTTGACACCAATAAATTACATTATATGCAGATATCAATACAAGAAGTGGATTTGACATGTGTACTGTGGAGCAGTGTCAACCACAACAACTAAAGTTAAGTAGCCATGGGCTGGTTTGCCCTCTTTAATGTATGCTGCTGCTATACTTACTGACTGACAGAACATGAGCCAGCCAACTCGGCCAGCTGCAATGGTAAATTAAATCCTTTGCACTTTAGGTAGGAGAGAACGAGAGGGAAAAAAAAGAGAAGGGATGACGGAAGGGGGGCTATCTCAGTGATGAAATCAATGATCGATGGCATTTGAGACAGAACATAGTGAAAATAGATTTTCACTTGAAGAAGAGAACATAAGTTGCACATACTTGGGAAGCTACATTAAAGAATAAGAGAAAACATAACTCATCTCATTAAAGTACAATTTTTGTGGTGAGCAGAAGCATGTATAATGTATTTCTAGTTAATGTTGTGGAAAATATTGTAGGGAAGGCTGTTCTCCCAAAAGACAGAGCACTAGCATCAAGGCAATCAGGCAACAACTAATCATTGTCAGACAAAATCGATTGTGGTTTAGCTCAGAGTGTAAAAGCATGATAGTTGAGACAGCTGGGATAAAGTAAAAACCACACTGAAAGAAGTAAATACAAATGGGACATGGAAGGAAAAAAAACCCGTACACCTGAATAAGCTAAAGCACTCGACTAGTCTATGTTTACAGACTCCATAACCAGAATTCCACAAAGAAAGCATCACAAACAGACCAAAAGTGAAACATAGCCCGATGTTATATAGCACGGCCAACCTTGACCACTGAACTCCAGATGCCAGGAAGTGGTTTGTTCTCTTCGGCAACTGGGATGAAACTGAAAACCACATTTTTGAAGGAAACAAATATAAATGTCACATTGAAAGATAACAAACACAAATGGGGCATCAGATGACGAAAACCAGCCTGTCTGAATAAGCTCAAGTACCCAACTAGCCTTCTTTTACTGATTCCATAACTACCATTCTAGTTTCCAAATAAAAACCATAAGCTAAATAAACATAGTCCAACGATTATGGGGCAGTGTCAACCCCAACCACTGAACTCCGGTAGCCAGGAACTGGTTTGCCCTCTTTGATATTTGCAGCTGCTAGACTTACTGCGTCGCATGACTAGCGCAAGGCACCTCGGCCAGTGCAATAAGGAGACATGATCAGTTGACAGGCAAAGGTTTCCAGCTTTAATAGCTCCATCGACACGCTCCAGACAACTGAACAATGCAAGCTGCACGCTAAATCAATTTCCATCCGACTCGCAATGCTGCATCAAAGTTCATTGCTTTGCTTCACGCATTGCTTCACGCATCAAAGTTCATTGCTTTGCCAACACAGATACGACCGAGGAGGGGAGACGGGGTAGTCAGGGGCCAGGGCAGATTACCTCGCACTGGGAGACGCGGCTCGCCAGCTGGCGGCGTCGCGGAAGGCGAGGACGACGGGGCCGTCGCCGGAGGCCGGGGAGGGAACGGGCGCGCGGAAGAGAGGGAGCGGAGGGTCGAAGCGCACCACGGTGGCCGCCGCGGAATAATCTTCCGCCGAGTCGTCGGTGCTGCCCGCTAAGGCCATCTCGGGAATCGCCACCGGGCGCCGGCGGTGGTGGCGGGAGGCGTTGTGAATGCTGTGGCTAGGGTTTGGGAAGTGAATTCTTGGGAAGTCCCTTGGATTGGGCCTGGGAGGTGGTAAGTCCCTTGAATTCTCTTTTGTTGGGCTCTACCGGGCCCTGCAGACTGGTTTCTTCCATATCTAACGTGTTTCAGGCGTTTTGTTTATTTCTTTCTTTACAGATGGTGATTCTTTCATGGGACTATGGGAGTTTTTTCGGTCGTGTATGGATCCATGGTCTGTTTATCCACTGAACTCGAGTCCATTTTAGCTCATAAAGCTTTCCTCAAAAAAAAAAAGCTCATAAAGCTCTAAAATAGGAAGTCTAAGGTATTATCTAAAATTTAACCAACCTAAAAAAAACTTTAGACCCCTCTGTATTGAAGGATTTTTTTTTTGTTTCCTGCATTTTTCTATGAAAATAAACTGATTCATATGAAATTCATGTATAATTCCTTTGAAATTCATGTGTTCTAAAGGAGGCCTTAGATCATACAATTGAGCTAAGATGGTTTAAAGTTTTAGTCCTTAACTTTAGTCAACTAAACTTTAGACTATAGGATCTAAAGATGCCCTTACATAAGTTCCAACAGATTGTTGTTCACTGCTCCTCATTTTGTTTGTTTGTTTATGTAATGGTTCTGTTGTGGTAGGCATGTGAGACAGGGATCAGTGTAGAATTGGGTGAATTAGAGGTGATTAGAGAAGGAGGGAATGACAGCTCTAGGGTCGGCCGCACCTTAGAGAGATGGAGGGGGGCAGCATGCTGCAGCCGTTTAGGTGCATGGTGAGCAGCATAGCCACCGGTGGCTCCAACATGGACAAGCTAGAAAGCTTTAGGATTTTACCCCTTGATTATTCTTGCTTAATCTAAACAGTACATGTCCGCTTATATTTATAAGTAGGACCCAAGCTAACCTAAATCAGCTTGATTAACAACCAATCCTATCTTCTGGACTCTTCCTAAACCTAGACCAATAGATGGGCTTGCAGCGGTGCTACAGTACCTGCGAGAGACTACATGTTCAATTCAGCTGCTGCCACCGGCATTAAAATGAATCCATCCACGTGAATGTAAGCAAATAGGGCATTGATATTGGCTAAATTTGTGTGTCATGGAGTTGTTTCGCTGCGACCATTATACCTTATGTATGAAAAATTCCATTATACCCTTTGAATTTTAATTTGCAACTAGTTCTCGATCCACAACATGTCAAAAAAAGCACATTAGTGACCTGGCTAGATAGTCAAGTGATGTGAAAAAAACGTGTCACTTATTTATTTACACAAACACATGGTGGATATGTGCCCATATGTGATGAGTGATTGTCAAGAGATGATCGGACTATGGTTTAGTGTTTGGGACTAACCATGGCGTGAGTTTGCAACATGTGTCTTTGTCTTGTGATGTGTAGGTGTTGAGCGTTGAAACAGTCAACGACAATGTAGAAGGTCAAGCGAGTTCATGCCGATGGACCGGGAGCAGTAAAGGACGAATGTGGAGGCTTGGACCGAGGGACCGAGGGCCGATGGACGAACCGTGGACAGCTAGCACTTGGCGACGTCGACAAGCAAGTGTACATGTGGAAACGGCATAGACGGTGTGGGCCAAGTCAAGACGGTGGTTGACCAAGTCAAGTAGGGCGCACGAGGACTTGGTGATTGCGTGGTCGAGGACAAGTGGTGACACGCATCAAGATCATGGAGGAAGTGTAGCGGATACGCGACTCTAGCTGGGTTTAGCGATTTTGGCCTCAAAACCGCGGGTGGCAGGATTGTCGGGTTTAATTCGGGCCTCAAAACCCAAGGAGGATCTCGGGGTGGCACATGGCGTCACTAGAAAGCTTGCATCAAGGTGAAGCGTCTTCATGAAGGGATCGTGGCTGTTCGATATAAGGAACCCAACTTCGACCATTATGCCCTTACCGTAAACCCTAAACCCTTGAACCTCGAACCTCGAACCTTGACCATGAACCTTGAACCCAGAACTCAGAACCCTAAACTCTGAACCCCGAACCCTAAACCTCGAACCCTAAATCCCGAAACCTAAACCCCGAAACCTAAACACCGAACCATAAACCCCAAACCTTGAACCTCGAACCTCGAACCATAAACCCAAAACCCCGAACCCAAACCCGAACCCGAACCCTAAATCCTAAACCCTAAAACCCTATAAACCCTAAAGCCCTAAACCCTAAAAGCCGAAACCCTAAAATCCTAAAACCATAAAACCCTAAACCCTAAAACCCTAAACACCGAACCCTAAACCCTAAACCCTAAAACCCTAAAACCCTAATACCCTAAAACCCTAAACCCCTAAAAGCCTAAATCTCTAAAACCATAAACCCTAAACCCTAAAGCCTAAAGCCAAAACCCTAAAACCCTAAACCCTAAGGCCTAAACCCTAAACCCTAAAAACCAAAAACCCTAAACCCTGGACTTCATCTTGCTCGACCACTTGGATTGAACCATCCTATCTAGTCACACACTTAGATACAAGGATTAGTCCAAATAGATTTCATCAATTATCCAAAACCAAAGTAGGGCTTTTAGCGTCATGCGTGGATGTCAGGTGCCCACTAGGGACTGTCTGTGGCAGGACCGCCTAATCTAATGCCTCCCAGGAGTGCTCGTCTTTCATTAGACACTAAGCACCCAAAGGAGAACACTAAATTACTCAGTTTCGTTGGGCACACCACAGGGGAGAACCGAAAAATCCACATTTTCGCCATCAGGATCACAAATGAGAAAATAAATCTTACATCATTCTTAACAATTTCTTACATCGCTTTTAGTACAATATTAGAGTATAATATTTATTACTATAACAACGGAATGTAATTATATTATCAGAGTTATGAATAATTTAATGTAACAGTGGAATATAAACATGTGATCAGAATCACAGCGGAAATAAATATCTATTCATGAAATGATGAAACATTGATATATAAACTATGACAACAGATTCGTGAATCAATGCCCCCAGCTGGGTACCCTAAAAACACACGCCCCGCTTGTACCCCAGGCACAAGCAGGACCAACCCATCACTCTCCTATCCCAGGTGTCAAGGTCCCCGTCCAAACTAGGACTCCAAGCCCCCGCACCTGAGTCCCGGACTCAGTGCGGTGCAAGGACCTCCTACACCAAAATAAAACCCTGACAGTCGATCCGGAAAGAGCCGGATCCGTGACAAGAGAGCAACAAGTCTTCCAATCGCCCATACCCAAGTATGTGCTCGGGATAATAAGTCTGTGACTTGCCTAGAGCCTTATGCAATGACCAGTCCTTAATTAACACAGACAAGGAAAGCAGTGTAACCAAGCCATGCCCCGCGTCCACGGCGACACAACCTCTTACACCCACCAATACCCAAACCATATCCCTACTCGGTCACCATTTTTCCTTTCCACCATTTATATTTTTCAAGTAATAATAATTCAGTAATATATTTCCTATCTCTCGCGAGTGACAGGCAATCACTTGACTTCTCTCGGAGTCCTGTAGCATAGCAATCTACACGATCCTGTCATACTAGTAAGACTCATAGGATAAAGCTATATATATGCAAGTGGGTTTCATTCAACTCCTTAAAACTTAATGCACAAATATAATTTAAACTGCAGAAAAGTAGGTGTTATGCACCGGGGCTTGCCTTGGTAAAATATAACCAAAAGTTAGCATTCCATCTCCGTGGCATGATCATCATGGCATCATCTTTTAGCTACTCCTGTCGATCCCATGACCCATCATCGTTCCTCGTCCGGCGAGTAAGGTCGACTCCGGCCCGCGTGCAGCTTGCGGACAGAGCAAGGAAGTCGAGAGAGTGAGAAGAGAGCTGGAGCTATGGAGAGCAGAGGCTCGGCTGCTAGACGGCGTAGGCTCGCATTTTATAGGCCGCGAAGAGAAGCTGTGAACCGTTGGCAAGCTTGATTTAGCGAGATGCAAGAGTCCGTGAAAAACAATCTTGCTTCGGATATGGAGGAAGGAAATAGTTTTATAATACTATATTATATATCTATAAGTATGGTTAACAGCGAGGCAAACAATCCGGGTGATGGACGTGTCGTGTGTGACAAGTTGGACGAGCACATTTTATGACGACCGACTCTGGGTACGAGAGAAGGGAGAAAAAAAAAGATGTGACATTGCCCAGTCGCTGCCTGTGGTGAACAATGTTTCTCAGCTACAGCTACCGTGTTTTACCGGGCTTATTACAGCAGATGGTGACTGCCTGACAGTAGTCGTTGTCGGATAGTGAGAGAAGCTAGCTAGGCTGAACAACTAACTGCTTGCATTGACAGTCCCCAGCTCCCACACAGCTTGCTTGTGTGTGTGTGGCGTGCGGCACATGCATCACATTCTTTTCCTAATAACACGTCATAGACTTGACTTTTGTCGTCGTGTATGGCATGGTATATAATGCATGCATGTATACAGGGGATAGCTAATTAATCCATGGGAGACTTTGGTGCTTGAGCTAGTACACTATAGCAGGAAGGCATGACTTAGTTTGCAGGTGCATACCAAGGATGGTCAAGAGCTGCAAGAGGTCATGGAAGTCATGGTTCTCTAGAGAAAAGCAGTGTTTTCCGTGGTGCTATAGTGATTCTACGGTGCTACAGTGCCCGACGTGCAAGACGTGTAAGACGCAGTGAACCGTGTTTGGATTTCAGACGATGGACTTGAGTGGTCTTTGGTTTTTTGACGTGTCAACTGGGCTAGTTGATTCATGATGGACTTGGACTCGAGTGTGTCTTTATCGTGTCAATGGGGCTGATCAGCAATAAAGAGTGTATGTGTGCTAATTAAATTAAGAAGGGAGAAGGACAAGATCATTCGTAGACTAGCTCAAGACAAACAAGCAAGGAGACGCATGCGGGCTCGGTTACTTCTTAAACACGACGGCAGGACGGCCAGGCCCAACGTGGCCGGCAGGGCGTGGCGGTTGGCACGGACAAGACCGTGGCCGTAGAGACAAGCAAGGCAGGCAATCAGAGAAACAGAGACAAGCAGTGAGGGAGGCAAAACAAGGAGCGGCTCGACAAATGTAGACAAAAGTAATCAAGTCAGAGAGAGAAGCAAAGCAAAAGCCAAAGAGCATGGATGCGCATGGATGAGGAGACTTTGCAATGCAGCAAATTGCAGGGCCATGATGAGAACGAGACAGTGATCAAAAGTAATGCCAGGCGAGTACGTTGCACACCGAAAAAAATAAACGAAGCTGCTGCGCTCTCTTTCTCGTTAGTTCGTGCTTAACAAAATAAACCCGTGAGTTTATATATATGTATCGTTCTATTTATTAATATATTTTATTTTATTTATAAAAGTTGATTTTCATGCTTAATCTAACCGAACAAACCATTTGCTAGAATCATCATTGAACATTCCTAAATATTTCTACGCACTAAGTAATTTAACTTGGGCGTTTATTCGAGTCCACAAAACTGGGTCACCGGATTTGCTTATCGCCTCAAGTACATTTTAAACTAAAAACATGAGAAACTCGTTTTGAAAATTTTACTTAGGCCTAAATCGCGGTGCTGAATGAGATCGTAACACCAGGGGTGTTACAACCAACCCCCCTTAAAAAGAATCTTGTCCCGAGATTCGAAGCAAGAACCAGAAGAGGGGAAACGCGATTACATCCCGTAGATCAGAGGTTACACGAAAGATTACACGGCTTCGAATACTAAACCACACGGGGATCTAGGGATACATGGTTAAGAGCAACCTGGTACAACCGAGACTTAATCCAGAAGTCGATATAGACGAGGGCAATGGAGAAACAACAAGGTAATGATTATACAAAACATGGCGTAGCACCAACAGATCCAAAAATAGTCGATTGAGAAGTAAAACATTGCGAATCCTAAAATCGAGCTATCCAAAGGTAGACTTGAACTTCTCCGAAAACCAGATCCTTTCTTCTTCTCAGATTACACCATCACCTTGAACTGACGAACCTAGCTTCACACTGTCGACTGGATTTCGTAGCTCTATGTTGGATTCGAAGGGATGGGGATGAAGAAGAAGAGCAAGGAACAAGGGTATCTTATAGAGGCAAATGGAGGTGGGGTGCAACACATCGGAAGTGGAGGCAGAGTGGATGGGATACACAGACGGTTCGAGCTGTGAAGATAAGATCGGGCATGGTGCGCTTCCTGCGCGAGCGACAGAGGGGGAAATAAAGGAGAGGAGAGGGGGATGGGTCCGCTCGACGAGGCAAGCGTGCGGGCGACCATGTTCACAAAAGAAGAAAGGAGGGAGGGGATGGGGGGTCCAGTACAAGGGACGAGGCATGGGCGTCGAGAGCCGACTGGATGCCAGGAAAAGGAAAAGCGCACAGTGCACAAGGACGACGAGTGCGGCACGATGCCGCGGCCACATGAAAATGGGGTGCTAAAGGACCCGACACAGACGGCGTTCGCAAGGCATGCAGCGAAATAACCCGGCATACATTGCGTGGTGAACTAAACACAGGACTTGGGACATGACATCCACTCTGACTTCTACATGCACTCCCGACTACTCGAAGCTAACTCTCCTTACTACTCGACCACATTCGTCTTTCATGTATCCTAAGACCATGTCATACTTTCTTCCTCCAAAACCATCTCCTCTTGTTTACCTTGAGAGAACACTATGTCATCAACCCGTTGTGGATTTCCCGTTTGAACACCTAAACATTACCAAGGAGAAAATTTTGCAGCAAAACGGTACTGCGGTGTAACTTGGTAAAGGTACTTGGTCAAAAACCTCGATACCAGCGTGTGCCGAGCAGCATCACCATGTGGCAGCTATTCCACAGGGAGCCCTCGGTTTTATCGTGGCACCATAAGCTTTTAACTAGGCAACTATTACCAACTTACACGCCATGAAAGCGGTGGGGTCATAGACCACAGAATAAGGGGAGTAGTGCAAGGAAAAAAATTCAAACAATAAAGGTTCCCTTCACAACAAGGGATAAGGAATTCAAATCCAATGGCAGATTTGTTTTAAAGAGATTCAAGTGTTCTGCTGGGACATCCACAAGTAGTTGATACAGTGTCCAAACATCCAACCACTATGGATCTGCTGGTATCTAAGTGTCAACTTCTCTTGTAATCCACGTAACATCACCCTTGAAAACTTTAAGCACATCTGACGAAACTTAAGGTAGATGAACGCAATAAACACAGCGAAATAAACAAAATGCACATTCCAACGGTCTTATACGGGTACAACATACAGGCATTCAAGCTCCCATTCACGAAACTGCATTCGCCTACGGTCAGGCGGTCTCGACAACTATGGACGACAACAACGGCAAGAGTATAATACCGGAGGACAGCAACAAAAAACACTACTACTACGGGTACAGCATCCCAAGACAACTAATCTACATCTTCTTGGGGCAATGGCTGAGTAAGAGAAACCAAGGGCTCTTCTTCTAACACTTCCGATGGTGGAGGTGCTGGCGGTTCTACATCTCCGGTTCTCCTTCTTTCAGGCGGGTGGATAGGGATCCCTTCTAAGATCGGGGCATCCTGCCTTTCAGCAGCCAGCGTCCTCCGCTTGGCCCTGGTGACAAGATAGGCCTCCCGTAGCTAATGGACATGCCGATCTTCAGCATCCTTCAGAGCTTCCGACATGGTAGTCTCCCGGCTCTCAGCAGCTGCAGCACTGGCATGCGCTTTAGCAAGTTGCACCTCGAGCATCCGGGTGAAGATCTCGGCTTCCTCGGCTCGACGGAGGCAGATCCTTAGTTCCAAGGCTTGCTGGTCATACTGCTCATCCAGAGCAAGCAGATACGTGGTCAAGTGCACCACGATAGGACTGTCCTCATGCGCATCCCGCCCTTGCAGAGCCTCCATGCGAGCCCTCCATGCCCTCCGATTATTGTCCAAAGGAGGAAAGAACCGCGTGGAGGTATGGGCAATGGGCTCCTCATAGATCTGGTAGAGGTACCATAAGGATTTGCGGGCCACAACCTGGTAGGTGTCGACGAAGCAAAACCCGGTTGCGATCACACTCCAGGCTTTAGTGAGGTCAGGGAACTCTTCACTCTTTCTGATGTAGACGGTAACCTCACACCGCTCGGTGCCATGCTCCTCATACTCACGGCCCTCATACTCAGGACGATCTTTGACTCCGAGCATTTGTAGGGTGGCATGCAGGATTCTAGAAAAACCCTCAACGTTAAGGCAGTAACTACTCACCTAGGCTCCTGCCATTTCTGGCGGTGGTGATGAGGAAGGCTGAGCGAAAAGCTAGCTCAAGGAAAAGCTAAACGAGCTAAAGTGCGCCGAGTGGTGATACCAATAGCTAAGTCAGGCTCTACTTATAAAGGCGGAGCGCTCAGTGGTCCTAGCGTGGTTCACCAGGGTTCCCGTGCGGGATCACTACGACGAATCGACCAAATTCCTCGTGTTCGAGGCAAGCGACGTGCGATGCCATTACTTGACTAGTACGACTGCAGGGCAAGGGTCCGACAAGAGCGCAGAAAAGGGGTACGGGGAGATGTGGGTCACGACAGGCGTGAACCACGGGCGAACACGAAACACGAAGCCACAGTGCAGACCTAACTCTAAAATAGGAACAAGTCCGTCGTGCACAATACGACAAGCGTGACACCTATGGATGGCGTATAAGCAATACGACACTACAATGCACAAACAAGATATGCATGAATGCACGTCCTATACGTCCTTCCACTGTTGCCAGCATATAGGGCAACCGTTCTTAGATTTTTGGCAAATCGTTCTCTCTCTGTAGCTAGTCGATACTATCGGACTATGCTCGAGTCAGTGTACCTGCAGAAAACTTGATTAAGCCTATCTAAGTCAGCAGAGTGTCATCTATCCTGGATACATAACTATAATAATAGGGCTACTTATATAACTTCGCATACAAACGTCCTAACTTTTTGAAAGGAATTTGTTGTCAAGTTTTAGTTTAGAAAAGGTTTTCGAAGCCTTATTTCCTCATTTGCGCTCTGATACCACTTGTGGCAGAACCGCCTAATCTTATGCCTCCTAGGAGTGCTCGTCTTCCATTAGACACTAAGCACCCAAAGGATAACACTAAATTACTCGGTTCCGTCGGGCACACCCTAAGGGAGAACCCAAAAATCCACATTTTCACCATCAAGATCACAAATAAGAGAATAAAGCTTACATCATTCTTAACCATTTCTTACATCGCTTTTAGTACAACATCAGAGTATAATATTTATTACTATAACAGCGGAATGTAATTATATTATCAGAGTTATGAATAATTTAATGTAACAGCGGAATATAAACATATGATCAGAATTACAACGGAAATAAATATCTATTCATGAAATGATGAAGCATTGATATATAAACTATGACAACAGATTATAATACTTTCGTTTATAAAAGTTTTTGATGAGAGTTATAAATAACAACTACAACCGCAGCGTAAAGGGAATCCTCGCTGAGCCCACTAGGAGGAATCCACACACAAAGGTCAGCTTTAGCCTCCACCTGTCACCTGCAACAGGGGGAATAAAACCCTGAGTACTCAATTGTACTCAGCAAGACTTACCCGACAGGAGAAAAGAAAAGACTCTAAGGATATGCAAGGCTATCTGGCTTGTGGGTTTATTGCATTTGCAGGAAGCATTACTAAGCATGCGTCCTTATATTCAATTTTTATTAATAGCCGCATTGGTTCATTAACTAACCATTCTATGTAAGCATATGTGCTACTTTCAAGTAGGTGGTAAGCAATCAGATTTTTTCCATCTTGCATCTTTCAGTTCTTACTACGATGCTAAACCGTAAACAAGCCGTACCGGATTTCTCGACGATTCACGAATCAATGCCCCCCAGCGGGGTATCCTGAAAACACATGCCCCACTTGTACCCTAGACACAAGCAGGACCAACCCATCACTCTCCTGTCCCAGGTGTCCAGGTCCCGTCCAAATTGGGACTCCAAGCCCCCGCCCCTGAGTCCCGGACTCAGTGCGGTGCAAGGACCTCCTCCACTAAAATAAAACCCTGACAGTCAGTCCAAAAAAAGCCGGATCCACGACAAAAGAGCAACAAGTCTTCCAATCGCCCATACCCAAGTATGTGCTCGGGATAATATGTCTGTGACTTGCCTAAAGCCTTATGTAACGACCGGTCCTTAATTGACACAGACAGGGAAAGCAGTGTAACCAAGCCATGCCCCGCGTCCATAGCGACACAACCTCTTACACCCACCAATACCCAAACCATATCCCCGCCCGGTCACCATTTTTCCTTTCTACCATTTATATTTTTCAAGTGATAATAATTCAGTAATATATTTCCTATCTCTCGCGAGTGACAGGCAATCACTCGACTTCTATCGGAGTTCTGTAGCATATTAATCTACACGATCCTGTCGTACTAGTAAGACTCATAGGATAAAGCTATATATATGCGAGTGGGTTTCATTCAACTCCTTAAAACTTAATGCACAAATATAATTTAAACTATAGAAAAGTAGGGTTATGCACCGGGGCTTGCCTTGGTAAAATATAACCAAAAGTTAGCATTCCATCTCCGTGACATGATCATCATGGCATCATCTTTCAGCTACTCCTGTCAATCCCATGACCCATCATCATTCCTCACCCGGTGAGTAAGGTTGACTCCGGCCCATGTGCAGCTTGCGGACAGAGCAAGGAAGTCGAGAGAGTGAGAAGAGAGCTGGAAATATGGAGAGTAGAGGCTCGACTGCTAGATGGTGTAGGCTCGCATTTTATAGGCCACGAAGAGAAGCTGTGAACCGTCGGCAAGCTTGATTTAGCGAGATGCAAGAGTCCATGAAAAACAATCTTGCTTCGGATATGGAGGAAGGAAATAGTTTTATAATACTATATTATATATCTACAAGTATGGTTAACAGCGAGACAAACAATCCGGGCGATGGACGTGTCATGTGTGACAAGTTGGACGAGCACATTTATGACGACCGACTCTGGCTACGAGAGAAGGGAGAAAAAAACAATGTGACATTGCCCAGTCGCTGCCTGCGGTGAACAGTGTTTCTCAGCTACAGCTACCGTGTTTTACCGGGCTTATTACAGTAGATGAAGACTGCCTGACAGTAGTCATCGTCAGATAGTGAGAGAAGCTAGCTAGGCTGAACAACTAACTGCTTGCATTGACAGTCCCCAGCTCCCACACAGCTTGCTTGTGTGTGTGTGTGGCGTGCTGCACATGCATCACATTCTTTTCCTAATAACACATCATAGACTTGACTTTTGTCGTCGTGCACGGCACGGTATATAATGCATGCATGTATACAGGGGACAGCTAATTAATCCATGGGAGACTTTAGTGCTTGAGCTAGTACACTATAGCAGGAAGGCATGACTTAGTTTGCAAGTGCATACCAAGGATGGTTAAGAGCTGCAAGAGGTCATGGAAGTCATGGTTCTCTGCAGAAAAGTAGTGTTTTCCGCTGTGCTATAGTGATTCTATGGTGCTACAGTGCCCAACGTGCAAGACATGTAAGACGCAGTGAACCGTGTTTGGATTTCAGACGATGGACTTGAGTGGTCTTTGGTTTTTCGACGTGTCAACTGAGCTAGTTGATTCATGATGGACTTGGACTCGAGTGTGTCTTTATCGTGTCAACAGGGCTGATCAGCAATAAAGAGTGTATGTGTGCTAATTAAATTAAGAAGGGAAAAGGATAAGATCATTCGCAGACTAGCTCAAGACAAACAAGCAAGGAGACGCGTGCGGGCTCGGTTACTTCTTAAACACGACGGCAGGACGGCCAGGCCCAACGTGGCCGGCAGGGCGTGGCGGTTGGCACGGACAAGACCACGGCCACAGAGACAAGCAAGGTAGGCAAACAGAGAAACAAAGACAAGCAGTGAGGGAAGCGAAACAAGGAGCGGCTCGACAAATGTAGACAAAAGTAATCAAGTCAGAGAGAGAAGCAAAGCAAAAGCCAAAGAGCATGGATGCGGATGGATGAGGAGACTTTGCAATGCAGCGAATTGCAGGGTCACGATGAGAACGAGACAGTGATCAAAAGTAATGCCAGGCGAGTACGTTGCACACTGGAAAAAATAAACGAAGCTGATGCGCTCTCTTTCTCGTCAGTTCGTGCTTAACAAAATAAACCCGTGAGTTTATATATATGTATCGTTCTATTTATTAATGGATTTTATTTTATTTATAAAAGTTGATTTTCATGCTTAATCTAACCGAACAAACCGTTTGCTAGAATGGTCGTCGGACATTCCTAAATATTTCTACGCACTGAGTTATTTAACTTGGGCGTTTATTTGAGTCCACAAAACTGGGTCACCGGATTCGCTTATCGCCTCAAGTACATTTTAAACTAAAAACACGAGAAACTCGTTTTGAAAATTTTACTTAGGCCTAAATAGTGGTGCTGAATGAGATCGTAACACCAGGGGTGTTACACTGTCCCCATGGAATTCGCTTCCCATTTGAACAAGGTTCAGTGATTCTTCGTGAAGAAGGAGAAATATAGGCTCGAGAACAGTAGCATGCGAAGAACTGAAGAGTGAACAGTGCATGCCCAATAAATGGTGACACTATGAAACGATGTATCATCACCTGCCACAAGCCAACCAGAAAAAGTGCAGTCTTATTTTATAAAGTTGTCAGAGATATTACAGAGTGAAGTGGTTCAAGAAAATATCTAAGGTAGGCTTGGAAATGTGTAATAGCTCTATAAATAAGAGGATAGGCTGCCCAAACAAGCCATCTCTTCCAAGTGTTAGATTCCCAATCTTTAGGTTTTGTCTCTAACTCTAGCCGGAGTTTGTAATGTTGAGTGGAGATCTGTAGTCGGGAGATTAAGTGCCTCTGCCCATGTAATCCCAATCTGAGAGGGAGTATGTTGGGAGGAAGCTAGACCTTTGTAAAAGAACAGATCTTGTTTCAATGCAGAAGTTGTTTTCTAAAATCTCAATCTCAAGATCTTCCAAGTTCTGGAGATAGGCGTTGAAGAACTCTAACAACTCCCTCATTCCCTCTATAGTTATCCTATTCCGGTAAAAAGTTGTTGTTAACATAAAGTACGTTAGTGAGGAATAGAACCGGAGGTAAGAATAAGAATTACCACAATCAGTACTTGTCACTAAGGTGAGGAAGAGTAGCATGTGAGGCAATATACCTAGCACCCACTGTTACTAACACATGGGTCACCCCGATTTCATGATGAGAGAACTACAGGAAATGTGAGTGCATCAACAAAATTCCTCTAGTTGAAAAGATTAATAAAAACTGTAGATGCGCGAATTGAACAGCTTCTAGGAAATTGCTCAAACTGTACAACTCTGACAGTTTGAAAAGCTTAAATGAAAATTTTAAAAATCCTAACATCAACTACCTTGATATGAATAATAAAATTGGCCCTTACCTCAGAGCATAACAAGTTCACTGATTTAACATTTCTTGGTTCGATGGTGAGGGCGCTATGATAGTTTGTCGGGATCGGTGAAACTGCCTTGGTAGAGATGTTGAACCGGTCAACAGAACACAGACTACCCGCCTGAGACCGCATCACGGGGCGTGAAGGCGGTAGTGGCTTCGGGCACTAGTGACATGGGGCGTTGATGACGCAGGGGCTGCATGGGTGCCGGGGGCACCATGGGTGCCAATGGCACAGAGGAGGGAGAGTGGGCTGGCCGGGCCTACCTCTGGTAGGTAACACTAAAGCGGCTTGACTCGCCTGCATGTGGAGTGGCAACTAGAGGCCAGCCCATCGGTGGAGTGTCAGCTGGAGCCTCGCCTATAGACATAGAGGTGCCCGGTGAGACATGGCCAGGCAGGAGTATAGGGCTGGCGTAGATGACTGTTGGGTCCTTGAGGTCTGGTTCCTCAACCTCGTCGGCAGGGGAAGTAACCAAAGGAGCACGCGGTCTGTTAACGTCCGAAGGTAGAGCTTCCGACGGTGGAGAGAGGCGGCACTGCTACTATTGTAATAGTAACAAGGCAATGCCGCGGCTGGAGAGGAATGCGGTGGTGGCATTATTTATTTAGTGCCATTATCATCCTGAAAGGATTTCGGTATGGTGGTGAACTGCATGTGGGCATAATAAGCAATAAACTCAATAATATGGCATTGCACATCAGATTTGTGGTGTAAGGGAAAAGACCAAAAAATGAGAGTAATCATCAAGCAACACGAGAGAATATTTAAACCCCAAAGTATTGAGTACCAGAGATGTACATTCATCACAGTGAATTAAATAAAAGGGAGCAACAGTGACAGAGGTGGAACTGCTAAAGGGGAGCCTTGTGTGTTTGCCAAGCTAGCATGCACGACACAAGGACCACGACGGCTTATTACAAGAGATGACCAACATGTTCTAGAGTGTTACAAGGGTGGAAGGACCAGGATGGGCGAGGCGGTGGTGCCATAGCATGGATGAGGTGCCAAGGCTACAGCTATAGGGTGGCGATGGAGAAATGGTGTAGAGGTCCTTGCTACTATTGCAGCAAAGAACCATGCGCCCATCTGCTAGTCCTTGATAGAAAAACTCAAAGCATCAAGCACAATAGGACATGACTTGTCGCGAGTGAAGGCGAACAGAAAGAAGGTTTCGCACAAGAGTAGGAGTGATAAGAACACTACTGAGGCGCAGAAGGTAGTATCAGCTACTGACAAGGTGGATGTGCCACGATAGGAAATGGGAATGGTACTACCATTCCCGACCATAATGAAGGACAGAGTGAGGTAGGCAGGAGAGAAGTATTCCATCCGATGACGACATGTGTGTAGTGGCACTAGTGTCGAGGACCTAAAGGTTGGCACCCCGGAGAGTCATCTGGTTTAGGGAGGCAATGAGGTTAGCCGGATTCCAATCGTCATCACACTGTTGTGGAGTAGCAGGTAGAGAGGTAGTGATGTCAGAGAACTGAGCGGGCGCGAGAAGGCGGTGTGCACCTGCAGGAATGCACCAAGTGCACTGGGGCACCTGCATTGCAACAGGTGGGCTGCTACACTGAGGGATGCCACTGCGGCTGTTGTCTACCCTAGGGGTGAAGCACACCCAGGGGCAAGCTAGTGGTGAGGCTCCACAGCCACTGCCCAAGCACCCTAGTACTGGCCGCCAATGCCACCACCTCGGCCCTTCATGTTGTTGTGATTGCTGCCACCGCTGCCACCCGAGTGGCTGCCTTCTTGGCCACCGCCACCACTACCAGAGCCGCCGCCATTGTTGCCACTGCCACTGCCCTGGCTGTGGGCGCCTAGGTCGTGGGTGCCTAGGCTGGAGGAGGTCTCGTGGCAGGCCGTGCCGCAAGAGGGTGAGCCCATGTATAGGGTGGTCTGAGATGCAATCTTACCCTCATTAGCGAGATGGAGTTCCTTGAGAACCAACTTCTCATGTGCCATGGCGAAGTCGGATAGTGTGGATCAGAGTCGACAGTGTTGTCGGTGGTGCTGGAGAAGCGAGGGTTGAGGCCAAGCAGCAGGTTGAGGACGAGCTGTTAGTCGAGGACGATGTGGCCAACATTGCGTAGCCTTCATCTTCTGGCAGTACTTGTCGACAAAGAGGTCACCCTGAGTCATGGAGTGGAAATTGTGACTGAGGAAGACGGTGCAGGGAGGCTTGTTCGCTTGGAAGAAGCCCTCGATCATAGTCTAGAGCTGGTGGGCCATCTAGTCTAGCTTGAGGTCGAGGCCAAGAATGTCGTCCTTGAAGAGCCGAGGAACATAGGAGTTGGCAACTGCCTAAGCCAGGTCATCAGGACACGTCGCCGTCGTGCCGTCGACGTGCAAGCGAAGGCCAAATTTGCCACACAGGGTGAGGAAGAAGGCCGACCATCGGGTGAAGTTAGGGTGCTTCAACTCGAGGGTGATCGACACGTGGGACTTGACGGTGATGGTGGCATATGGCGGTACGCTGAACACTGGTGCGAGATCTGACTTGGTGGAGGCGCTGGTGTGGGCACCAGCCATGGAGCTGGAGGTCAACTATGCCTTTATGCTAGAGGGTGGGGAGATGGCAGAGTGCCGATGCCGCTAGCTATAGGGTTAGGAGGAGGGGGAGGCGCGGCCCGGGCAATGGGGGTGGGCAGCAGTATATATATATATATATATATATATATATATATATATATATATATATATATATATATATATATATATATATATATATATATATATATATATATATATATATATAGGGAGAGGCTATTCAGTAGCCGGCTACAAAATAAGTTATTCTGTAGCCACCTCCATTTACGATAATTTTATACACTAATTTATGATAATGTCAATACATATTTACAATAGTTGGGTTACTATAACACATGGGGATATTTACCATAACGTTATAGTAAACCACTTAGCAAATTAACATAGTAATTATCGTAACTCAAAGTGGCTACAGAATAAGTTATTTTGTAGCCAGCTACAGGATAGTAGTTCTATATATATATATATAGAACTACTATCCTATAGCTGGCTGCAGAATAACTTATTCTGTAGCCACTTTGAGTTACGATAATTACTATGTTAATTTACGAGATTTACAGTAACTCCTTACTAAGTGGTACTTATTTATTTTTGTTCCTATTGTTTTATTGCTCGTGTGACTTCCAGCCACGAAAAATGTTATTGGACTGCCGTGCAAGCAAAGAAAACTTGACTTGCTGGCTTAGGGCGTGTTTAGTTTCGAAAATTTTTGGCTTTTGGCTACTGTAGCACTTTCGGTTGTATTTGGCAAAAATTGTCCAATTATAGACTATTTAGGCTTAAAAGATTCGTCTCACGATTTCTCGACTAACTGTGTAATTAGTTTTTTTTTTTCGTCTATATTTAGTACTCCATGCATATGCCGCAAGATTTGATGTGACGATTACTATGCAAAATTTTTTTGCTTTTGGGTGAAACTAAACGGGGCCTTAGAGGAATCTAGGGAAGAGGCTTGTGGTCGTCATATGATATATATACCTGCTGCTACCAGGTGGCCCATGTGGTGCATTGGGTGTTCTTGGCGACCAATTGATTTCCCTTGTGCTTGGTTGACGACATCGTTGAGCGGCTCTAGTAATTGCCACTTGGAGGAAGATGTATGCAAGAACTGCGCCAATCAGAGAGACTACATAGATAGTAGTGTCAATCTCTCTGCAGCTCCCAGCAGCATAGGCCCCAACGAGGCCAAAGAGCGCGACGACGATGAGCCCGTACAGCGCAACAGACCGTACAGAGAGTTCCTTCTTGAGCCTCTTGTCGAGGAGCAGCATGATGATGAGAAGGGAGGCGACAAACGCAGTTGTGTTGCAGACAAAGAACGCCTGGTAGCGGGCGGAGCTGTGGTCCTGCAGAATTGGGAGGCTCACACGGAGGCCATCCTGGATGTTGCTCCAGAAGCCACCCGGTGGGCTTAGCCCACCCCCATATGTGATGGTAACAACAAAGGTCGCAAGTAGCATCAAGACCTCACTACTTGCGACCTTGTCCTTTACTTTCTCATGATCCTCCTTTTGCTGCTGCTTATCATCTTTACATTTCTCTCGCTTGGAGATGATATAAAGTGAGAAAGTAAGCACGGCGTAGGCCAAGACAACAGACATTACCAGTGTGGAGTATATGGTTGTGAATGCATCGCGGCAGCTTCCGGCGGCGTAGGCCCCCATGAGTCCAAGTAAATCGAGGACCATGACCACCCGGAGCACGGTTTCACAGACTCCGTTGTTGCCCTCCTGCAGGATGAGGAGGAGGAGGCAGACCACGACCGAGGCCGCAAACGCAGTCGCGTTGCAGTAGTAGAAGGTGAGGTATCGGCTATGGTGGGTGTCCAAAAGGATTAGGTCACCGGCGCGGTGACCATCCTTTGTGTCGTCGTCCTGCCAGACTCCTCCTGGCAGGTTGAGGCCGGCAACGTATGTCACCGACACAACCAGAGTGGCCAGTAGAAGAAGGTACTTCTTCAGCTTGTACTCTGCTGAAGGATTGTTGTTCTCGGACTGGGTTGGTGCCATTTGGTTGGAGGATGCTCTGCTTTTGCCTGTTGGATATTGCTTGCTTGTTGGTGGTGGAAAGAACACTCTTGAGCCGATGTGATTGAACCTGTGTGCTTTCGAGCTCTTATTATATATAGCGCCTCGTTTAGATTGTGAAAAAATTTTAACCCGATGAATAGTACCACTTTCGTTTTATTTGGTAAATATTGTCCAATCGTGGATCAACTAGGCTCAAAAGATTCGTCTCGTGATTTCCAACTAAACTGTGTAATTAGTTATTTTTTTTTACCTACATTTAATACTCCATGCAAGCGGCTAAAAATTGATGTGATGGAGAGAGAGTGAAAAAACTTAGAATTTGGATGGCATCTAAGGGCTTGTTTGGCACGGCTCCTCTGTTTTTTATTGAAAAACGGCTCCTCCAAGAAAACGTTTGGCAGGGCTCCTCTGAAGGAGCCGGAGCCGGAGCCGAAGAGGAGCCCTGCCAAACAAGCCCTAAACAAGGCCTAGCTCTGCAAGTGCACATACATTTATAGCTTGATGTGATGTTTCGTTGTGTGTCAGCTAATCGTATCATGATTCCATCAGGTCATCTCGGTCAAAATTTTATATATCCTTCTTCTTCTTCTTTTTCCTATACCTAGCAAGAATATAGCATTTTTTTTGTAACTTAACAAGCATATCAGTCGCGGTCTTCAGCAGTCTTGGTCACTATGGAGACTTTTGAGTTGTTAATATTCACACGCAAGTTAACTCCCGTTCCCATTGCGAAGACCGGCAACAGCAAGTCGACTCCAAGACTAGTGAACCAAAACACATCGAAAGCTGATTCCAAGAATGCAGAAGATGCTGTATACTTCTGTAATCAATATGACATCATGCTACTTGTGTAATCAATATGACATCATGCTCTTCTCTGATACTTGATCTTTGTTTAAACAGCTCTTGCTCAAGTGCTACTATAATTGCATTCTTGTAGTAAAAAAAAATTAAAAACATACAAGGATTCATGTTCACACAAGTTCATGCGGATGCATGTTATGCTATTCACATCGTGTAAGGATTGATCTAACCTGCCTTAAGCTCATTTAATAATGCATAGAAAGTGGTAGGCATGCTGTCGCTGTATATATGCTCGTCATTCTTTTGTAATATATAGGAAGCATATGACCGAAACATATATTATATACAAACATCTATCTTTTATATTAACTAGTCCATCAACCCGTGCTCTCGTACGGGCTAGAATTTTAGGAGATATAACTATTAATTGTTGTTTAATGCATTTGATGAATAAAGAATTACTTATATTAAGTTTATGTTTTTGTCTTTGTTTATTTTCTAACATAATAGATACTCATAGCCTATATCCAATTATCATTAACTTATTAATATACTTTTTTTGCAAGGGATTGATCTTTAAATTCATTATCTTTAATTATTGTTTAAATTATCTTTCATAATAATAAAGATGGTAACTATATGCAATCTTACGGGGGTTATTCTAAATTATCTTGCGTAATGGCAGCGGTGGGTAATTTAGATGCAAAATTAGGGGTTACTTTATGTATTTTTCATAACGGCGGTGGTGGGTAATTTTTACTCTAAATTACAATAGATCAATGGCTATTATCGATGATGATGATGATTTGAGTCTACCAAATTAAAGACCAGATGTTTCTGATTAATGTGAGAATTTCTAGAATTTATCTTTTTTTCTAGCGCGTCTTATGGGAATTAATGTGGTGCCTCCGTTGGAGCCTCTAATTAGTAATAGTAAGATACAACAGAATAAAAAGAAGCCTTCACGGTCGCCTAGAGGGCCTAGAAATTACGAGATTGATCAGCAAAAAAGAGAAGAATATCCACCGTTGTATTTTATGATAGATCTACGGTCGAGAATAAATAAACACTACTGGGAATTTTTGGTTTCCAGTAGTAAAAGTATTAGAAAAAAGAAAAAATATACATAGTTGAATTTTATGATGATCTAATAATGGCCGAGAATAAATAGAGTATAAAAACAAAAGAATATGGAATGTTAGATTTTATGATAATCCAACGTCCGAGAATAAAAAGGTATCGATATCAAATACAAGACCTAGAATTTATGAGATTAATCGAAAAAAGAAAAGAATATGCAGTGTTGGATATTACAAGGATCAAACGGACGAGAACAAATACACCAATCTTATCAAATACAAGGCCTAGAAATTATTAAAAGATTAATTGGAAAAAAGAAAAGAATATGAATCTTCGAATTTTATGATGATCTAATGGCTAATATTAAGTAGAGTATTCATGTCAAATACAAAGCCTAGAAATTACGAAGATTAATCAGTGAGTATAAATAAACCATGGATTCCAGGTTTTGATTCCGTGGAATGATTTTACAAGACAAACTGCTTTCGTTCCATGCCCACCGCGTCTCCTTTCGTTCCACCTAATAAGCGATGAAAAAGCTGGACACCGGCGGTACTCGACTTTATTCCCTGTCAAGTGTCAAGTCCGTCTTTAAACAGGCTAGTAGTTTGGTCTTTATTTATCAGAAAATAGAAACAAAAACGATTTGGTCTCGCACTGATCCAAACCTGATCCCTAGCTTCTTTCAGTGGGACTGTGGGAGTAATAATAGTATAAGTCACATCATCGTTGGTGCCATTGGCGATTGAACAGTTCGTTACATTTTTCTATTTTTTTTGACACAATATATTCATCAGATATAAAAATTGGACTTTCTTTGACAACATAAAAATTGGACTTGGCACGGTGCTTATAGTTTTATTTCTTGATTTATTTTCGTAAACAAAGAGACTTATTTATCGATCAGTAATAAGATGGCTTTGAAGAACGATAATGCTATCACTTGAACATCCGGCGTTTTTGGACGCGGTAGATAATGATTGGCTATGGCGCCCGCGCATCCTCCTCCACTCATCTCTCCACGACATTATCCACTCGTCGCACCATCCGCTCATTCCCACGCCGCCTCACTCCCTCCCGCGACGCGCGCCTGCTCACGACGCAAGGCTCCGCCGCGCCGCGCATCCCATCCCACGATGTTGCTCCCCATCCGCTTGCTCGCGCCCCGTGGCTCGCGCGCCTCTCGCCCCTCCCGTCGCGCGTGCTACCGGCTCCCTCTCTGGCCTGTGGCAGCGCCCTCACCCACCCCGGCCTCCTCTTCCCCCACCCTGGCGGCTCCTTCCTCCACACCGACGGCTCCTTCATCCACCCTGGCGTCCTCCTCCCCCACCCCGGTGGCACCCCCCACCGGCGTCCTCCCCCACCGGGAGCCCTCAATACTCGTAGATCCGGAGGCCATGGCACTCCCCGCGCCAGCCTCTCTCTCTCCCCCCCCCCCCTTATGTTGCAATTGTATGTTTTAATTGTTTCAGACGTTTTAGAGGTATGTTGCGGTTGAATCATATGAATGTTGCAAAAGTAGATGGGGATGTTTCATATGTGTACAAGTGTTTTCAGAGGCATATTGCAAGCGTTTTATTTGAAATGTTTCATCTGTTCCCGGATGTATTGTTGCAAGCGATTGATCTGGATGTCGCATATGTTCCACATATATGTTGCAACAGTATGTTCCAAATGTTTCTTCTGTTTCAGTCTTCTGTTGCAGCAAGTGTTTTCATGTTGCAAGATGCAAGTTGCAAGTGTTCTATCTGGATGTTGCATATGTTTCACACATATGTTGCAACTGTATGTTTCAGATATTTTATCTGTTTTGAGACGTATGTTACACTCAAGTGTTTCATGTTGCACGTGTTTCGTGCTGTTCGGAGAGTCAGGGGGCACCGGGGAATGGGGCGCAGCGAGCAGATGGACGTGGCGCGCGGCGCTCAGGGCGCCCGCGTCGAGGGCACAACGAGCGAGGGTGTGCTTGCGGGGGCGAGGCGAACGGATGGGGATGGGAGGTGGGGGGCGGGGTGTGGGCGTGTCAGGCGTGCGGGGGCGTCCGATGAAAGCTGGGCCCATGTGCATGTGTGTGGGAGTGGAGGGGTTGCGGATTGGTGCGCGGGCAGTGGCAGAGCAGCTGCATATGCGGGCGTCCAGACGCGCCCTGTCCGTCCAGATGTTTGGGCACTAGGCATGCCGTTTGAAGAAAGTAAATCTCAAGATTTACTGATTTATTGTATATTCATAATTCATTCATACAGACGAGTTGGGTATGTGTGTGCGCCTAGAACCACCTCTTCGCATGTTAGATAAGTTTGGTTTCAGGGACGGGGATGGCTCACGTGAGAATAACAAGAACAGAGTCATCACTCAAGAGAATATTCCTTGGAGATGTGGGACAACCTAATCCCCAAAATTGAACGGATTTGTCCGTCCCACCTGGGACACGGCTGAACGCGGAGGGGGTAGCCCGGGGCACAGGTATCCCCCCTGATCCAACGGCTGGGACGCAGCATCATAACTCGAACAAAGTGATGGTTAGATGGACCAGTGCAGCTTTTTTGAGAGATGAACCGGCTATCAATAGTCTGCAATCGCTGTTGGTACTGACAGAGTGTGGCAGCTAGCATGCGGCACCAGAAATAGGATACTGGCTATCAATAAATGCTATCAAGTCATTGTGAATATTCAAATCACTATATTTATTAATCTATACATCTAATTCATAATCCGATTGAACCTTTATATTTCTGACAATTAAATCTACAAATCAAGGCCAACGTTGATGATGTTTCGATGTAAAATAAAATAGCAACATGTGAACCCCACAGAAAATGCTCTAGATGGATATGATAATGTGCATCTTGTTGTCCTTACCAATATTCAAATCACTATATTTATTAAACGATACGTCCAGTTTATAGTCCGATTGAACCTTTATAACTAAATCTAAAAATTAAGACAAATATTAATTATGTTTTGATGTAAAATAAAATAACAACATATGGGCCCCACATGAACTAACCATGGCTTTTATACATTAAGCATAAACCATACATAATAGTACCTGATTTTACAAACAGTGTCACGTTAGGTGGCAGTTGTGCTGCCATGGAACCGGTTCATTGAAAGCCAGCTACAGTGCTAATCCAGTATAATTTTTTTTTCTTTTGGAAAAATACTCCAGTACAATGATCACAACTCCCTACTTCCAATTACATGGTTACTTAAAGACCGGCAACGGGCGTGGACTCAATTATTGGCCCCGTTCGCGTGCCCTTAAATTCGGCTTGATCCGCTTATTTTTTTTATCTAGAACAGTGTTTTTCTCTCACAAATTCATCCAGCATTTCTCCAAATCATTCAGATTTCTCCAGAATTCAGACGAGCGAACAGGCTCATTGTGGTGCCGCGCAGCTATGCGCCTGGTTCTAGTTCAGTGCACCGCAGATAGCCAGCCTTGAAGCTTGTGACGCAGATGCCAGATGCTGTAGTGCTCCGAGCACACGGATACTACATGATAAGGCATTTTGTGCATTATGTATATAATCATGAATTCGCAGTAAGGACGGCCGTGGTCGTGGCCCCAACCAAAGCCACCAACCACGGCCATTTGCATACAGCATGCGGACATGGCCCCAGGAGGCCATGACTCAATTCACCGTCGCTGCTCAAACCATCTTTGATCTCACTGTCATGTCTTTATCACATTCACTCTCTCTGCGATTATCGAGTCCAGGGGTCCCACTCGCATGCTCGTGACTCAGACAAGACCACGACGAGTATGCTGGTCATTCTACAGGCATGGCTAACCATCTGGCATAGCTTGGCTTAGCTCAGGGGCGGCACACAGCTCCGGTGACTGGACTCTGTGAGCTGGCCAACGATTGTGTAAGGCATTGTGTGAAGAAAGGTTGTTTGGCCGTGCATCGGACATTTATTTATTTATACAATCACGGATCGCAAGGAGTGCGGTCATGGTCGTCGCCCAAACCAAGCCACCGACGACGGTGACGACCTTGACTTGAGGCATGTGCGGGCATGCGGCCATGGCCCATGATGACTCCATTGAGTGCTTGCTATCGTCGCTCTCTTCTATTAACCGTGGCTGATCAAACCGTCCTTGACGATCTCAGTTATCACTACTAAACTTAACTGATGCAGGCAAAAGAGATTAACGAAGGCAGGCAAACCATCCGCCTCCGACAAAAGGTCACGGTTAATTCGGCCTTAACGGAGGCGGTTGGTCTGATCGTCTCGATTAATTTATTAACCGAGGTGGTCGACATAAGGCAACCGCCTCCGTTAAAACTTGTTAACCAAGGTGGTAACTACAAGCCGTCTGTCTCCGTTAATGTATTAACGGAGGCGGTTGTTATTAACTGCCCGGCTCCATTAATGATTTTCCAGATAAAAAAAATTGAAATTGAAATTGAAATTGAAATTGAATTTGAATATGATTTTTGCAAATTAAATGCAGACAACAAAGCAGAAAATACGCATATAGAGCACAAACATATATTACATTCATTCGTGTGTCGTCCTTATCATACCACGAATTGAACCAACATTAATTTTTGTCCTGATGCCCTGGTTGACAAGATCCATCCTTGACTTCAGACCATCCTTTGTCTTAGTCTTGATGTCTAGCAGGACGCCAATCATCCTTTCGAAGACATAATTCTTGAGGTGCATGCAACCGATGGCATGGGGCGTATCTAGCTCCTTCCAGTACGACAGGTACTCGAAGAAACACGACTGCTTCTTGAAAGGAATGAGGCGATAGGTGGTTCCTCCATCTTATCCTGCTTTCTCTTCTTCATTGTCGTGGTCCCATCTTGCTCTTTTTTCTTCTTTCCGAACTTGACATCTATGCCCTTCACCATGTCAAACACCTTTTGCCCGTACCTCATCTTTTCTAGCTCGTCAATTTGAGGCTCGCCCTGGTTGTCGAAGTACTTATTCATCGTAGCTATCCGGTACCTTTGCTTTTTGACGAGGAATCGCCTATTCCTCATGTACAACATCTTCTTGGATGTATTAAGGTAAGTGTAGCAGGTACCGTCAATGCAAACTACGCAACCGAACTTACCTTTGATCTGCCCCAATAGTGAATAAAGACTAGGGTAATCGGTGATGGTGACAAAGATGATGGCTTTTAAAGTGAACTCCTTCTTTAGGGACGCATCCATCATCTTGACCCCTTCTTCCCATAGTATCTTCATGTCCTCCATGAATGGCTCTAGGAACACATCTATATCATTGTCGGGCTGCTTTGGTCTAGAAATAATCATGGTCAGTAAAAAAGATACACGCGCTTCTGACATAGCCAGGGAGGTACGTTTTAGATGGTGAGGATGATCGGCCAAGTGCCGTGCAAGCTGCTGAGGTCACTGAATGAATTCAGCCCGTCGGTACTCAGTGTGAACCTGACGTTCCTTCCCTCATTGCCAAACTATGAGAACTTGTCATCGAAACGCTTCCAATGCTTGCCATCGGCGGGGTGTCACAACTTGCTATCGTCCTTCGTGCGCTCATCAGATGCATGCCAAGACATCAGCTTGGCATCCTCGGGATTCCTGAATATAGCACACTGGCGATCGATCACGGGTAGGTACCACATGGATAGGGTAGGACTTTTCCTCTATGTGTAACCCTCTTCTTCCTCGTCCTTAGGAGATGGGATCTGCTTTGCACTACTCTTCTTGGCTGTCTTCTTCTTCTTCAGCCCTGTCGAGGCTCCCTCGTCGTCCGTGTCCACACGACAACCAGCATTCCTCTTGTACCGGCTCATGCCGCAGTGCGGACAGCTCTGCAAGTTCTCATGCTTACCCCGATATTGGATATAGTAGTTATGGCAGGCATGGAACTTTTTAAGCTTCTTCGCCACTGGCCGGATTAGCTTCTTCGCCCGATAGGTATTGGCGGGCACCTTGTTACCCTGTGCGTATGTGTCAGCAAGGATATGTAACAGGTCATTGAAGCTAGCCTTGGACCAGCCATGGTGAGCCTTCAGCATCAGTATCTGTAGGTTAAAACATAGCGCCATCCACTGCTTTGGATAGTCCTTATAGAGGAGATCAATTGCCGCATGCTTCATCTCTCTGAAATTTTCCAGCCACCTTGGGCTCCCAAACAGAACATCATCGTGGTCCAGACGGTTAGCAAGTTCCTCAAAAAGCTCCACATCCTCAGGCTCCACCACAGTAGCCGGCTCATCGCCATCCCCATCGCCGCCCCCACCACCGTTGTTGTCGGCCATGTCTTGGAGCAGATCATCCATCATGATGTAATCATGATCTGCATTGTCGCTAGTAGTATTGCCGTGCCCGCCAGCTGCTGCTGCTGAAGAGGGTTGTTGTCCTCCATCAGGTTCTACATTCACCACCACCGTCGTTGTTGACGAGTTTCCTCCAGATGCACCAGCACTCAGATCCTCTGCTTCACCGTGAAACTTCTAGATGATGTAATCCTTGATGAAACCTGTTGGGTACATAAACCCGGGGTCCCTAATGGACCTGCTTCCTAGCAAAAGCTCGGCCTAGCAGACGATGTTGCGAACGACGCATGACTCCTAGACTGGCCCAAGAACCTAACGACAGGCTAGAAGGGTGATCCAGTCACTAACCGAAAGGCTTGGCCGAAGAGAAATGACGCTCACTTCTGACTTTGGACTGCCTCTATTACCGAGAAGGCCTGGCCTAGGAGGAATGGCGCTCGCTTCTGACCCTAGCCCGCCTCTCCGACCGGAAGGCCTAGCCCAGGAGGAACGACGCTCGCTTCCGACCCTGGCCCGCCTCTTCGACCGGAAGGCCTAGCCAGACGATGCTTCTGACTCTGACCCACGTCTCTGACCGGGGACGCACCGAACCTCTGCCTACAGCTCTCCTCCGACCAGCACTGCCGGAGCCTACTGGGACCAACCGATCAGGGAATCCCGCTCGGTAAGGGCCTAGGAAACATACAGAGCAAGTAAGGCAGGGCGCTCAAGACAACTGCAATACCGAAGACCGTACCCTGCACACCTGCAGGATAGTACCGATAGAAAATTTCAGAAGGGTGCTCTACAACCTTCTGGACATGTCAGAACCCAAACAGTGTTGAGGGCGCCAACATTTGCCCTATAGTGTTGTGGGCGCCATCAATTCACATACCAGGCAAACGCGGTAAAGCCTCCCGCATGCATCTGGGCATCCATAGTGTTGTGGGCACCGACATTTACCATACCTGGTGACCACGGTGAAAACCTCCCACATGCGTCTGACATCAACAGTATTGTGGGCGCCTACCATCATCATGTACCCAACGACGTGGGTAACAAGACTTAGTAGCATACACACTCGTCTCTCTCTCACTTGTAAGGCAGTCCCCTTCATCTATAAAAGGGGATGCGCTCTCTCCAAAAGGGGGATGACCCATTCAGGACTCGAACGATCCGAACAACCAATGATCAATTCACCCTTTGCTAGCTTTAGACACTCTAAAGCTACACAGAGCACATGCTCGACTACTTAGCGCACGTAGGAGCTCCCGTCACTCTCGGCCCTTCGGTCCAGAGTCCGACCGGACCTCTTGCACCCCCTATCTTTCTCCCTCTCATTTATAACCCCACAACAAACTTTGAGCACCTAGGCTCAAGAATAAAGTCATCGACCGACTTAGACTAGACGTAGGGCATGTTGCCTGAACTAGTATAAACCCTGTGTCATTGAGTGCTAGGCCACATCCGATCACAACGTATGGTAAAACTATAAATATTTACGTGTTGGTCACTTTCTGCACCGATAGTTGGCGCCGTTCGTGGGGAAGACGCTGTACGTTCATGCTTTTGGTCATCGGATGGCCCACCTTTCTGCCATCTTCGCCATGGTGGGCTCAAGCAATTCGACTCGCTTCGGCTCACTAGAGTTTCCCGCACTCCCACCTATTGGGATGTGGTTTCCACCCATCTTCGAGCCATCCTAGGCCTTCCTCTTCAGAAGCCTGGACTTCGTCATCGACCGGCTCGGTGTGCTTCACCTCCGCGAGGAGGCACTTGTCCCAGCGCCCATTGGAAGAGGAGCGCTCTCTGACGGCTCCGAACCGCCTCGTGACCTCAACAACGAGGCGCCTGCGCTTCCCTCTGAGCCCGGGCATGGCTCAAACCCAACTGTGAGTAACGTACACTTTGTTATTTACTCGCCATTTACTATCTTCCGCCAATTCTCCGAAAGGGACACCGTTGTCCCCACTGCGACCACCGCATGACCAATTCCCCTACGGCCTCGTGTCCTCCACGGATGCGTATGCCTGGGGGCTTTGAAAAATGCTGGCGCCGCCCCCCTCTCACATCGGTGAGCTATGCTCCCACTTCCTTCCACAACCTCATGGATGATGAGGTTGAGAGCGACGGCTCTAGCATCGGCGATGTGGCACCTGGCCACCCTCTGTCCTGGGAGTGCGCTATGGTGGATGCTCCAGGACAGCTAGTGGTGGTAGCAGAGTCTCTATAGACCCGCACCCCTCTGGACCCTCATGTGGAGGCCCTCACATGTGCGCAGGAGCATGGCGAGGAGCTACGACAAAGGCGGCAGAACCAACCGCCACATGCGCCTGTGCGCTCGGTGCACCATGATGTGCCCCTTGCGCGTAACCCAGTGAGCGGCGCCTGGGGTGGCACCCGCTAGGTTCAACGCGACATCATCGATGGAGGGAATGATCCCCCATAGTTTGCTCGGGTTGGTCAGAACATCACCGCAGTGGTGATGCTTCAGCGAAGCCTTCCCAAGCCTATCGACCCCCAGGAGCAGGCGGTCCACCGGAACCTCCGGGCACTGGTGGAAACCACTGCTGTTCAATAGGCGAAGAGCTCCGCGTCACGACACCGACTCGTAGCCTCACTCCCTACCAGGGGAGCGGGCACGCACCAGACGCACCGCTCCATCCACTCACCTCTATAGACACCAGGCATGGAGCAAGAGGATGCAGCTACACCATGGCCTACCCTAGCACCCGCTCCACACCGCCCCCCATGCACGAATGCCTCGGGCCAAACCAAGATGCTCACAGCGTCATCAGCAACCGGCGTTGGGCCCAGCATGATGATGACGTCCATCGGGCGACGGTGAGAACAGGCAACGTGGGCTCCGGCCGGACCATCGAGGGGATTGGCGAGACGCACCCCAGGCATGGTCACCGGCCGGACGACCGGAGTCCCAACTCGGATGGCCCAGGACCGCGGGCCTTTGGCCGACGCATCCAGAGAGCGTCGTTCCCACAGCGCTTCCGACTGTCTACCAACATAGCCAAGTATACCAGAGAGACAAACCCTGGTATATGGCTCGAAGACTTCAGGCTTGCCTGCTGAGCCAGAGGGGTGGATGATGACCACTTCATCATTCAGTACCTCCCCATCTGCTTGGGGGAACACGTTTGAGCATGGCTCAAATTTCTCCTGCACGACAGCATCCGCGACTGGGCGGACTTCAAGAGGATCTTCGTCAGGAACTTCTAGGGGACGTATGTCCGCCCTGGTAACTCCTGGGACCTCAAAAGCTGACAGCAGGAGCCCAATGTGTCCCTGCGGGATTACATCCATAGATTCTCGAAGCAGTGCAACTCCCTTCCTGATGTTGCCGACATGGACATCATCAGTGCATTCCTCTCTGAGATGACCTGTGAGTCCCTGATCCACAAGCTTGGCTATCTGAAGCCCCAGACCACCCGCGACCTGCTCGACCTCGCTACAAACCACACCTTCGGTGAGGAGGCAGTCGGAGCGGTCTTCAACGGAGGCCGAGACAAGGGCAAGGCCAAGCACGAGGACCAAGATGAGGGCCCCTCCACATAGAGGGGCAAGAAAAACAAGAAGGATTGGCACCGACCAGCCAACTTCGTGTTGGTCGCCGTGGCTGATCACGTAGGCAAGCAGCCCTAGCAGGGTGAGCTCAGCCACTTCGACAAGCTCATGGATAGTCCATGCACCAACCACATCTACCCCTTCAAGCACCTCTATAAGGACTATGAGCTCCTCAAGCACTTCCTATGACAGGTCGGCGGGCCAAAAAAGGAAAGGGCAAGGAGGCAGCAGCCAAGCAAGGAGGCGTGGCAGGCAAGGACGAAGATGGCTTTCCTAAGCTCGAGGAATGCATCATGATCTTCGGTGGTTCTGATGCCATCTACTCCAAGCACCAGCACAAAGTGTGCTATAGAGAGGCATGCACTGCTGAGATGGCCATCCCCTCCTTCCTTCGCTGGTCAGAATCTCTGATCACATTTGATCAGAGGGACCACCCTTTGCACGTCGCCAGACTAGGCCGCTACCCGCTCGTCGTCGACCCCATCATCTGCAAGAAGCGCCACACCAAGGTGCTGATGGATGGAGGCAGCGGCCTCAACATCCTCTAGGTCGACACCCTCGACGCCATGCACATCCCCCGGTCAGAGCTCCGCCTGGTGCGCTCTCCCTTCCACGGCGTGATCCTGAGAATGCAGACATACCTGCTCAGGCCTCAACAAGGCATGCCCAAAGGACCATTTTCCTTTGCCGTGCATAGACCAGATAGTCGACTTCACCTTAGGGTGGGGTGCAAGATCCTCTCCTTTCTAGATGCCTACTCAGGCTATCACCAGATCACGATGAAAGAATCTGATCAGCTCACAACCTCATTCATCACCTCGTATGGTTCGTACTACTACATAACCATGGTTTTGGTCTGAAGAACGCTGGTGCCACCTAACAAAGGTGCATGCAGCAATGCTTCACCGATCAAATCGATCCGCTCGATCAGCCTAATCAGGCCGAGCTACTGAAACCAACAATCGCCATCTATGTTGATGACATAGTGGTGAAAATGGCTCAAGCTTGCGACCTGATCGCTAACTTAGCTACAACGTTCATGAACCTCCAAAGGTTCAACATCAAGTTGAATCCTGAGAAATGTGTTTTCAGGGTTCCAAAGGGGAAGCTCCTTGGATAAATCGTGTCTGAGCGCGGCATCAAGGCCAACCCCAAAAAAATCACGGCCATCTCCAACATTGGTCCCATACGCAACATCAAGGGCGTATAAAGGCTCACCAGCTATGTGGCCGCCCTGAGCCGATTCATCTCCTGGCACGGCGAGCGGGGGATGCCTCTCTTTAAACTTCTCAAAAAGATGGACACTTTCGTCTGGACTAAGGAAGCACAATGGGCTTTGGAGAGCCTCAAAGCATCACTAACGTCGGCCCCAATCCTAGTCGCTCCCGAATGGGGAGAACCCCTCCTCCTCTACGTCGCGGCAAGTAAGCACGTGGTGAGCGTCGCCCTAGTCATCAAAAGGGAGGAGCTAGGACACCACCTTAAGGTCCAATGACCCATATACTTCATCGGGGAGGTACTCACCGACCCCAAGGTCCGGTACCCCTAGGTGCAAAAACTCCTATACGCCGTGCTGATGGCGACCCAGAAGCTCCTGCACTACTTCACCGACCATGAAGTTATGGTCATCACTTCATACCCATTCGAAGACATCATCCGCAACCGTGACACTGCAGGATAGATCTCCAAGTGGGCACTCAAACTCATGGGCCACAACATCAGGTACATCCCATGCACCGCTATTAACTCTCAAGCTCTCGCAGACTTTGTTGCTGAATGGACGGAGGTCCAGCTCCTGACCCTAGACATCACCCACGAGTACTAGGCGATGTACTTCGACGGGTCCGTGACGGGGCCTGGCTCAGGGCCTAGAGTGGTTCTAATCTCCTCAGACGAGAGTAGCTCTGCTACGCCATCCACCTCCACTTTTTGGCCTCAAACAACGCCACGGAATACGAGGCCCTCATCAACGGACTACGCATCGCCATCAAGCTTGGTGCTACATGACTCTACGTTCGTGGTGACTCAGAGCTAGTCATCAACTAGGTCATGAAGGAGTCCTCTTGCAAAAGCCCCCTCATGACAGCATACTGCCAGGAGGTGCGCAAGCTCGAGGACAAATTCCAGGGGATCGAGCTACACCATGTCCCCCGAAAGGACAACGAAGTCGTCGTTTTTCTCACAAAATTGGCTGCCATACGGGTTCTGTCTCCGGACGGGGTCTTCATCAACAACCTTCATGAACCGTCTGCTCGCATCCTAGAAGATCTAGTCCGGACACACTTTGACTCTGACCGGCACTCGGGGGCTCCAACCCTAGTGCCAACACCGCGCTTAGGGGCTCCGACCCCGGTGCTAACCCTGCGCTTAGGGGCTCCGACCTCGGCGCCCCCATGATGATGTTGCCCGACAACAACACTGTGATGGCACTTGATCCAATCGACTGGAGAGCGCCATTGCTTGCCTACCACCTTAAGGAGGTTCTCCCACTAGAGAGGACCAAAGCACGGTGAATCACTCAATGCGCCAAGACATTCACCGTGATCGGTGACAAACTCTACAAGCGAAGTCCATCAGGAGTAATCATGAAGTGCATCCCCACCGATTAGGGCAAGCAGCTCCTCCTCGAGGTCCATGCCAGAATCTGTGGACACCACGTGGCCTCGAGGTCGCTGGTCAAAAAAGCCTTTTGTCAAGGCTTTTACTGGCCCACTGCACTATGAGATGTAGAGGTCATCCGCAAGTGTGAAGGATGCCAGTTCTACGCTCGGTAAACTCTTCGCTAGCACAAGAGCTCCAAAAAATCCACATCACCTAGTCGTTCGTGGTCTGGGGCCTCAACATGGTAGGACCCCTCAAAAAGGGCTCGGGCGGCTTCACGCACCTACTCGTAGCGGTTGACAAGTTCACCAAATGGATCGAGGCCAAGCCCATCACCAACATCCGCTCAGAGGAGGCGGTCAAATTCTTCCTCGACATCATCTACCGGTTCAGCGTTCCTAACTGTATCATCACTAACCATGGAACTAACTTCACCAGAAAGAAGTTCTTGGACTTCAGTGATGGATATGGCATCAGGATCGACTGGGCCTCGGTCGGACATCCACATAATAACAGTTAGGCTGAGCGTGCCAATGGCATGGTCCTCCAAGGACTTAAGCCACGCATCTTCGATTGACTCAACAAGTACGTAGGGCGATGGGTTGCAGAGGTCCTAGCGATCATTTGGAGCCTAAGAATGACCCTGAACCGATCCACAGGGTTCACACCATTCTTCCTAGCCTATGGAGCTGAAGCAGTGCCGCCCTCCGACATCAACCATGGCGCCCCAAGAGTGGAGGCCTTCGACCATGACCAAGCCGTGGAGGTTCAACAAGACGCAGTTGACCTACTCGAGGAGACCCACGAGACTGCAGTCATCCGCTCTGCTCGCTACCAGTAGACTCTTCATAGGTACCATGATAGGAAAATCAGAGGAAGGACCCTCGAGGTCGGAGACCTCGTGCTTCGAAGGACCCAATCAACCAAGGAGAAGCACAAACTCTCCTCGCCATGGGAAGGACCCTATACAGTGATCGAAGTGATCCGACCGGGTGCTTACCGACTGAAGGACGACAACAGCGACGTTCTCACCAACACTCGGAACATCGAACAGTTACGTCATTTCTTCCCGTAAAAATTCGGTCTTACCATTTTTCTTTCAACATTTGCTCCTACAGAGCACCCTGACCCAAAACACTTTCGGCCCAGGTCGCTCGGGGGCTCCACGAGGGTGCGATAACACCTCTCTGTTTTACTATCTCATGGTAAATACATTTTTACCTGAATGAAAGGGTAGTCCATTCGTTTAATTACCTTACGTAACTTTGCTTCAACATTCTGACCGATCGCTCCCCGCCATGACCTATAGTTACGAGCAGCTGAGCCTCGCAGGCCATGCCCAGGTTCTTAAGGTTACAGCCTATGGTTCGAATGGGCAGGTACAAAAAAGAAAGAATAAAAATAGAGCTATGCTAGGGTAAAAACAAGGAACATATGGGACAAGCTTCCCCGAACGAAGTGATTCATCACAAAAACAAAGTTACTGTATTCATGGATACACAAAAACGTTTACACAGGGGGCTCCCCCACGAACTTATCCTTTACATCTTCTAAACTACTTTTACTCTAATTCCTACTATGGCTGCCCAGCGGTATCGGTTGACGGCGCGACCGGCGATGGTAGGAGCTGCTCGCTCTCCAACTGGACGATGCTCGGCTTGGTCGTAGGTGGGGCGACGTTTGCTTCCAACGTAGGCTCCGCTCCATTCGCAGACTGGACGACGTCTTCTTCATGCATGCCTTTGGCTACGTTCGTGCGACGAGCCTCCATCACCCATTATGTGGAGACTTGCTCTACCACCAACTGTGTGTGTGGCAGCAAGCTCTCCCCGAGTGCATGGATGGCGTCCGGGCTCCAGCCGTCAGCGTACCCGCTGTAGATGGCAGCGAAGTCCAGGTCCGGGTAGTGCATCGCCACTGAAGTCAGCACCCCCGACGTCCCATAGAACATCCTGTCAGTGATGAGCGCCCGCACTTCGTCCGGGACCTCCACTAGTCGGATGACGGGCGTGCTGGTGCTCAGCGCCAACCCAAAGACCTCCGAGATGATGACCTAGGCTACATTGCGAAGCTGGTCGAGGTCCCCCTCGAGAGCACATCGCTCCTCAAGGGACTTGGCTAGTGCCTCTGCATTTCGGCCAACCATCGCCTTGGCCGTCTCCAGGTCCTGCTCTAGTGACTCAACCTTTCCGCCCAGCTCTAGAAGAAGGACGACACGCTTAGAAGCAAGTTAAAGGAAAAACTAAGACTTCAACCAAAAGCAGAATAGGTACATACTGAGGTGGGCGTTCTCCAAGATGGAGAGACCTTCCTCCTGCCGAGTCACCTGCTCACACAACCGAGCATTCAACTCCTCCAGCCCCAGCGCCTGGCCCTAGAGCGCGAGCACTTCCTGGTCAACCTCCGACCAGGCCTTCCGCTCTGACTCTAGGGTCTCTAGGGAACTCTAGAGTGCCACCTCGGTCTCCGCCAAGGACTTCTAGAGAGCCACCTCAGTCTCTGCCTGGTAGACCTTCGCCATCTCAAGCCCCCGCTCAGTAGCGGTCGCCCACTCCGCCGCCCGTGCCTCCGTCAGCTCAGCCGCTTGGCCGCTCAGCCTTGAGACTCACGGTGGGTGGACTCTTGTTCACGCTCGAGCTCAGCGGCCCACCATGACATCATGGCCTCCTGGGCATGCTCCATCCAGAGGAAACAGGACTTACAACTCAACATCTCCTCCAAACCCTGCAAAGCAAGAAGCAAACACTCTGAAGTAACCAGCGAGAAGACCAAGGGGTCGAGGGCAAGCACAGAAAACTTACCTCAGTGATACGGGGTAGGTCGAACGTAACTGCCCGTTGGATGACCTTGACCCACTCCAAGGCCCCCTCAAGCCTTTCCCGAGATTGGGCGAGATCGGACTCCATCGCGAGTCATCTCCCCCCAAGCACGTCCTAGAGCTGAGTCTCCTGCTCATCCCGAAGGATAAACTGAACCTTCCTTGGGTCCTTGAGGCAAGGCCACACCAGGTCGGTCGCCCCCAGCCCGCTGGAAGGCCTAGCCAACAATTGGACCACCGCTAGCTCCTGCGACTGCGCCGGTGGCTCCACCCTGTCACCTGCTTCGTCGTCGGAGGGGACCTCCACAACCTTGACTTCACGACCCACCGGTAGAAGCTCCACCTCTGGCCTGGCCATGTGTCCCCCCGACACCTCTAGCTCCGACCAGGAGGGTGAGCCATGTGAACCTCCGACCGGTGAGGCAGGGAGCCCGGTCTCCCTCCCCTCTTCCACCATAGCTGGTGCAGGAGGGATCACAAGGGTCACCTCCAACAAGGCCTCCACCATCACCACAGGGATCGCCGCCACTGTCGTCGCCACCACTGTCGCCGTACTCGCGACCGACCCAGGGGGCGCCGCCCTTGGAAGGGAAGGTCGCACCACCACCACCGGCCTGCCCTCCCCGACACTCACCGTGGATCGGTGCAGGCTGGGTGTCCACTCCACCCGCATAGGAGTTGGGGCGATGCTCAACCCTGGCAGTATTTGGCCACTGTAAAAAAGGTACAGGTTAGTCGCACTCCAAAAACTCAACCATGAGATTGAAAAATAAAGAATGCATACCTGGCCATAAGCGGTATGGCCCTAAAGCCCCGACCTATCGGCAACGGGCTTGCCGGTCGAGGGCCGCTCGTAGGTCATGAAAGCATCTAGGCCCCTAGTTGGGTTTCGGTGATTAATGACAATACGTGATTACTGTGACTAATGTGTGTTTTGCAGAGGCAATTAAGTTAGGTCACGGTAATGGCAATTGATTGGGCAATCATGGTTGTTATGCTCCTATGATGGAAATTGTTTCGGATTTCAAAGGATGGACGACTAGGTTAAGGATGGACATGTCGGAGCCGGCGGCGGGCCACCTTGCGATAAACGCGGCGGCGGCGACTGCCGTTGGGATGACGATGACAGGGCCAAGAGCTGCATCAGGTGTCTGCAACACACAGCACGGCACATTGCATAGTGAATTAGTGATGGAAGATTAGACATGACATTCTGAATTTTTATCAGAGATTGAGCGATTCTGACATAATTTTAATCTGTTTTTTTGTGCTCCAATCGATCAGGTATCAGAGGGAAGAGGCAAAGATCTAGGCTTGGATTAACCTGGAGAGCGCCAAGGCTGAAGCACAATCAAGAAAGCTGGAGGTACAACAAAATTCAATACCATCTTTGTGCAAAATTTAATTTTGCTAATTAAAAAATTCATTGGCAAATATCATTTTCCTGTAATTCATGCCATAAATTTTTGATATTACGGCATCCTAGTCTGGATTATTGTTCAAGTTCAGAACTTCAGATTACACATTTAGGACGGCAGTGTTCGGCTGAGCAACAAGCCGGCTTGTTCGGCTTCTTTTTTCAGCCAGAGCAGTGTTTTGATCTCATAATATTCCAGCATAAACAATGTTTTCCAGTACAAACAGTAAAATTTTCATACCAGATGAACACTAGTACTAGGAGTAGTATTTTGAACTGTAAGGTTCAGTGAACGAAAGATTTAGGTCCATTTTGTAGAGCTATATATATATATATATATATATATATATATATATATATATATATATATATATATATATATATATATATATATATATATATATATATATATAGGGAAATTGGGAATAGCTTGTCCCAACCCAATCTGACCCTTACTATGATGACATACTGCGTGTGGAACCAGTTGAACTGCAACTTGGGCAGAGTTTTTGAAATATTGCAGCTCGATGTCTATTTGAATCTATTGATATTATATATCCTGTTCAGACTTCACACATTGCACTCTGAATCCAATATTGAATCCATAATGCCCAGCGTGTCAGTAGAAACAGAAGCCAGTGTTCAGAAACCATGTGTTTAAGCTCGGTATTTTCCAAGCATCAAGAAGTTCCAGAATTAAAAATCACAGAAGAAGGTTGGGATTAGACCATAGCTCTGCCATTTCCTTCTTCCTTCCTTCCTGCACCTCCACAGCCTCCAACAGAGGTAAATCCACCGCGAATTCTTGTCCGCCACCTCCTGTCTCCTTGCTAATCCGAGTTGCTTAGAACGGTGTGAGGCATGATTGTTCATTGCTTTCTATGCAATGCAACCCCACTCAACTTTTACCCACGCGGTTCATCGGAACTCATCAGAGTTGTTTAGCTGGTTTTGTTCTGAACTTGGACTAACCATTCTCAGAGCCATGTGAAGAGCTTCGATCCAAGAGCGCGGAGCGATATCGTGCCCCGTTTAACCGTAGTTTAAGATGGAGGCATGTGCTTGGGGTGATAATGTGATGATGATATGTGGCAGTAATATACTACTTACCCATGCGTATGCAATGTACTCCTACACTAGAACAGACATGGAGTTCAAAGTTTGAAAATTTTCTCTCCATGTTGCACTGTTGAGGCAACACTGCTGCAATGCATGACATACTGCAAGTCCAACTGGTTGATCAGGTTTGGATCAGATCAGATGCTGACATTTTTGCAATGTGCTTACTCGCCAGGTGAAGATTCAGAAGATGCGTTCGAACCTGGAGGAGAAGCTGATGCGGCGGATGACGACAGTGCACCGGCGCGCCGAGGAGTGGCGTGCCACGGCACAGTCGCAGCACCTACAGCAGCTGCGGCGCGCGGCCGCCGACAACACGCGGCGGCCCAGGGTCACGAGCCACCACCGCCACCTGCCGGGGAGCGACGCGCCCTCCTGCGCCTGCTTCCCCTGCAGCAGCAACAACGTCGTCAGCGGCAACCTCCTCAACTATTACTAGATGGATTATCAAGCGAAAAACGTGCTGTAACTGGGTAGATTGCTGATGTTGTAGAGGGTGTTTGAGGTGGGTGAGATCTGAGAATGGAGAGATTGGTGGAAATGTGCCAAGAACTTTGGAACTTTTTAGGGATATACCATATTGCTGAATGGAATGCTGATCCATAGTTGAGACTTGAGACGTGTCAAGGTTGATTTTTTTCCTATCCCCTTTGGTTATGTCGAGTCGTGAGGGTTTATTTAGATACTTTCGTATTCACATCAATTCACATGCGTTAGAGAAAAATCTCAGAGGTCACATGGTAACGGGGGAGCCCATTAACCTCTCGGAGGTCACACGGGTTGTGTGTGATATGCAGCGTTGAACTCGGGGCCTGAGATCACACAGGTTTGTTAACGGGGAGATTCTCAGGTAAGATGAAAGTTAAACTAACTTGCATCTTAATCCATCTCAACATATGTGGATTGAAATAGATACGTGAGTATCCAAACAAGCCTCGAGTATTATGATGTCACGCCTGCAAATCCAAACCAACATTAATAGGTACGCTTAGGTTTCTCCGTGCTGATCAAGCATAAAAAAAAGTACGCTTAAAGCTGAATCAATTTTTTATCCACTTAATAGTATAAAAGATAAGAGGCTAGCATGAAGGGAAAAAGATGTCCACACGTTTCGCAGTGTCTCCTAAATATAACTACTGTTGTATATCTCTTTGCCAGCTTATATTATTGGATACCTCCTCACTCCTCCCTCCTCAACGGAGGACTCCCTCCGTCCCTAAATATCTGTCGTTTTCGTTTCCCGATAAATAACTTTGATTAAATATATATTAAAAAATATTAATATTTATGATACATAATTAGTATCATTAAAAAGATCTTTGAATCTAGTTTTTTAATAAATTTATTTAGACATACAAATGTTGCACGTATTTTTTATAAATCAAGTCAAACTTGCGGCACGCACACCAACGGTGACAAATATTTAGGGACGGAGGGAGGAATTAAAACCAGAATGTGGTGAATTTACATGGTGATCCAATACTATAACTAACATAAATATTCCTTGTAATACTCGGCAAATTATTTGCCAAAATTTCTCTTGAAAGCTTCCACTGATGGGGACATCAGCATCGCCCCGTTCGCTTGGCTGATAAGCCATGGCTGAAAATACTGTTAGTTGATTTGTCGTGAGAGAAAAACACTGTGTCATGCTGAACAGAGAGCCTTTGCTAATCTGATCATGACAGAGTGCTCCAGGGCTCCAGGCACGTGTACACCCGTAGACTGAGGCGTGAAAAGCTGTTGGCTGTTGGGGGGAAAGCGAGCCAAGGAGAAGCCCGTACTGCCTACTAGTATGTCCAGTTATCTCTACTAGATGTTCAGTTATCTGTTTGGTCTCAATTCGTATGCGATAAAATTCAAGTATGAATCGTTGTAATCCGTTTTTAAATAGAAGGTCTCAATTCAAAAGGTATTATTTCTATGCTCATTAATTAGAGAGTTAACTAAGCAAAATAGGGTTGTGGCATTGAAATTAAAGGAGTTGCTAAAATTCAGGTGCCTGAATTTTAACTTCATTTCAGGCGACGGTTATTGCACATGTTTTATGTTAAAATTGCAGCTTTAGTTTATCGCAATTTCTGTAGGCTGTAATCTACAGTTTTCAAGTCCGAGAATAAAAAACCCGCTAGACAAAACCACAAACCTAAAAAAATTTGATCTATGTTGGCACAAAGACAATTAACATTGTACAATTGTTTTTTGTAGGTAGACATGGACAAAAAAAATAATATAGTATGACAAAAAAACAATTAACAAAACAATCTAGCTGCTACTAGCCTACTAGTACTACTCAGCACGTTAATGATAGGAGCATCCAAAGAAATCCGCCTCTTTTGCCTCATGCATGCTCCGTCGCATAGCTTCAGCATTCGCAGGTGCTCGTGTGCTGCAACAGCGTCGTCGCTCCAACCATGCACTAGCTTTTCTAGCATCACGGAACGCACCAGTGATGGCACGAGTGCACGGCGTCGCCTGAATGGACTTAAAAAAAATCAGGCGACTGATAGATAGGAATTGTGTGAAATTAAAGATGAGAGAGAAGGAAATGTTTTCTTAGATATGAAGAGATGTGATAGGAGAGACAACACACGTGATTGGACAAAACTTTATTTTGAAGAAATCATCTATTTACAATATGATTTTATTTGTAGTGTCTACGTAACATGGCGAGTACAGAAAATATCTCATTGTTTTTGGGTTGGGATGCACTGCCCCTAGTCAACTATACATACTCAAACCTCCAATCCTCGAGAGTTGACTTAGAGGTCGTCCGCCAGTAATCTTCTTGTCCGAGTGCTCAGATGGTAGTAGGGGCCGAGCATTCTCCTTCACATCACATTTTTTCAAAGAATTTTGTTTTATATTTAAGAAATTCATTCATTTTATTTTCTTTATATTTTCATAGCATATTGGTTCTTATTTTTATTTTCCTTTTTCTTCTTTGTTATTTTACTCTAATTAATTATTTTAGTTGTTTGTTTTAATTTATTTTTTTTTACTTTTTTATTTCGTACAATCCATGACATATATGTAATGTTCGTTTAGTATGTACACCTGTGATGATGTTCGAGATGTATTTTATGTTGTCAATATTGTATAAATGGGTGTTTCATAATTATTTTTTAGTATTTGTGATAATATTTGTAACGATATTGAAATTAATGAGTACACATGATAAAAAATGTTCATATTGTATAAAACCTTTTGAAATAATATTTTTATTTATGATGTGTTTTTTGCGTTTCTGTGGATTACATCATATATAGAAATTGCTTAATTTTTTTCTATTTTCATGTCTAGAATCCTTTTATCATAAGTGTGAAATATTTTTCTACTGAAATTAGAACATTTGTCTTACGAAGACGGAACATTTTATCTGGCATGACCTAGAATATCGTTTCGCTTGTACTCCCTCCGTCCTAGTATATAAGGCGTAACCACTTCTGGTTCAAAGACCAAGAACGCATTTAATTCCCTCTCTCAACACTAGTACTACTACATTAAAGTCTGTGAGAGAGCACGCTTTATATTATGGGACATGAACAAAAAGTGGTTACGCCTTACATATTAGGACGGAGGGAGTATCAATAAAAAAAATATCCTATCCTATCTTCGTGAGATAAATGTTTAAGTTTACGTAAATATATCTACGTGGGATCATGTTTTGAATAGTTCATTAAAAGAACATGATGGTGCAATCACAGTATTGTTTATTTTATTTTTTTTTACTTTGAAAAGGTTTTGTACACATGCTGATGTCAACAAAATTTTTATTTTTATTCTTAATATGCACGGTTGCACTCATGTGGAACGGGGGAATGGGTGGTTATTACAGTTTCATTGGCGTTTTCCAAAGGTATTTCGGTCCACGGAATACGAACAGAAAATTTAGCGGCACTTTTACTTGTGTCCGGATCCGGACTCCCGAGTCCCGAGCGCCAATGAAAAGGTTTTGTTCGATGCCTTGCGACTTTGCGAGTTTGCTTGCTCCGTGACCGTGTGAAGGGAATCGGGTTAGAGTTAAACGCGCGCGATTAGCACCGCAGTAGCAGCAGACAGTAACAAAAGATGGTTACTCGTAAACCCAAGCAGAGGAAGAAGAGGGGCAGTGCTGTGGTTACTGGTTCGCTGCCTCCGACGTGGGGGACAGGTCGTCGTCGGGGCGCGAGCCCTCCTTTGACTGGGGCAACCGCATGCATACACGCGCCGCCGGCGGATGGGACACGGACAGAAAGCCTTGAAGCGCGTCGGGACAGAGCACGGCCATCTAGGCCGGCACGCCCCCTGTAGCTTGTCGTGGAGCCGTGTGTCCGTCCGTCTCAGAGGAAGGGAGAGAGTCGAGAGAGAGGAACAGGGCCCAGGGACCAGCGGACAGCGAGCATCAGCAGGGAGCCTGGCACTGTAGCATCCTGCATGCGCCTGCCCTGCCTGGGATTCCATCCAGTCCGCAGACCTGCACGATGCATCCATCCACGTAGTACCACAGTTTCCGGCCCACACGATCACAAGACACGAGTCCACAAAGCATTGCAAGCGGCAACTCCCGTGCAACAGACAACCAAAGACGTCGACCGAGTGTCTAGGCAGCACAAAGATCATCACCGCACATTGATTTTCAGAAACGAACGCGGGACACTGCACAGGGATGCGTCGCAGAAACAACAGGATTGAGTTTTACAGCTCCGTGTTTCAAGAAAAATCAACTGCCATCAAAGTGTTATGTTAGCAATGCAGGCAGAGCTTGCTCCAACATCATAATGTACAGATATACTTACCTTGGCTGTCATAACTAAAACGGTTAAACTGCATTACTCACACCCCACCGCTATTAAGAAAAAAACCCTATTTACAGTGTACGTAAGCACCTCTTCTGGACGTCAATGAATTGCACTTCCATGCCCGTTGTGTCCTGAGCTCCGAAAGGAGGAGGAATGATGCAACGAGTTCTATCGAACTGAACCCCCGCAGGTAAATCAAATCCTTCACAACCTAACGTAAGATACTAGTATCTGAGTCTAAAATCCAGGGTCCAAACACCTATGGATTCTTTTGCTATCTAAAATCTGGATTCTAGGATCCCTTCTAGAATCCCACTGGTATTCAGACGGCACCTGAGCAACATTACACATATATAGTGTTGCCCAGATTCGTCCGATGGTCTCAAACAATCCCAGAAAGCAACAGTAACCAGGTTGTCTTGCTTTCCACTCCATGCCCGCCGATCTTGCTCTCGGCCACCAGACCTCTAGTCTTTTCTTCTCTATTAATCTCCTGCATTCATTCCCAGAAATTAACTTTTTTTACCTTCCTAGTAATTCAATAACAGGACCGCAAGCATGGCATGAAACCACCACCATCAGACCTCATATATGCCTTAATTTGATTATTTGATCTGATTCCAAATTCCATCCAAGTGTCTTGACCATTGCAACGCCTTTGGCGGTCATCACCCAGAGCTGTTGCTTTCTTTTGATGACAAGCTGTCAAGCACATCACTTCCTCTGTAGTTTGTCACACCAAGATCAGGGCTAAACGACTGCTGATTGTTCACAGCACTTGATGATGTTGATGTTGTTTTGTCTGCGGCAGCACCCCAGACATCAAAATCTGTATTTTCCAGGAGACCCTCAGAGGCGATCCTTGCATCTCGGAATGGTCCAATGCACTTTCCCTTTGCAAACTTGATGCAAGCCTCCTTTGCTGCCTCGAGACAAGCAGCCATCTCTCGCTCTTCACATCTCTCTCTTTCTTTGTAATCAGTCGGGGCAGCTACAAATAAGCCTTTCCACCAGGGAGGCTTGCATTTGCGTGATGCGCTGATTGAGCACCCTGATCGTGCACCAGCCTGCAAAGATGTGTTTCCGTGTCATGTTATTGCATTTTGAGGGAGGGAAATGAACTCTTATGAAACAGAATCTAGTACTAAGTACACTACAACAAATTAAAGCATGTGTCAAATGTGAATGATATGTGCAACGCAAATGAAATATGGCAAGCTCAGCCTCAGTGAGCAGGAAGTAACATAACAGGAAATACATATCCATATTCCAAGGCAGCATAACTAGATCTGAGAGAAATTGAATTTACTTCTCAGATCATTTATTGACGTGCATAGCTCTTAAAAAAAGCAACAGTAAGCCATGAAATTTGACAAACTTTCCTCACTGCTCTTCATAAAGCTACAGTAAGACATGAAATTTGACAAACTTTCCTCACTGTTCTTCATAAGCTACAGTAGACATGAAATTTGACAAAACACTAGGTAACAAAATCATTTTAAAAAAAATAAAGGCTGGTATCATACAAAAGATAGCTAAATCCCGTACAATGAGTTCCTTTTTATCGAACACGCAGGAGAGCTGCATATCATTATACTAAGAGAACATACAATGAGTTGTAACAGCAAATTATGTTTCGCATGTCAATCATAAATTCTCTAATTTAGCCTAGATGTTATATATTAATACAAGAAGTCGATTTGACATGTGTACTGTGGAGCAGTGTCAACCACAACAACTAAAGCTAAGTAGCCATGAGCTGGTTTGCCCTCTTTAATGTATGCAGCTGCTATACTTATTGACCGGCAGAACTTGAGCCAGGCAACTCGGCCAGCTGCAATGATAAATAAAAAAAATCCCTTGCGCTTCAAGTACTCCCTCTGTTCTAAATTATAAGTCGTTTTGACTTTTCGATCCATTCATTTTGCTATGTATCTAGACGTATTATTATATCTAGATGCATAGCAAAATAGGTGTACCAAAAAAGTCAAGCGACTTATAATTTGGAATGGAGAGAGTAGGAGATAACAAGGAACAAAAAAAAGGAAAATAAACAGAAGTGAACATAGGTTTTCACTTGAGAAAATAATTGAGAAGATAAACTGAATAACAGAAAACATAACTTAATTGGTTACAAAATACAATATTTTTTATCACAACAAGAACAACAACAAAGCCTTTTAGTCCCAATCAAGTTGGGGTTGGCTAGAGTTGAAACCCAACATGAGCCCCTCGTCACGATTCAGACACGTCAATAGCTGCTTTCCAAGCATTCCTATCCAAACAGAGATCTCTCGGTATATCCCATCCTTTCAGATCTCTTTTTATTGCCTCCTCCCACGTCAACTTCGGTCTTCCTCTACCTCTCCTCAAGTTGGTATCTCGACATAGGACTCCACGATGCACTGGTGCCTCTGAAGGTCTCCTTTGGACATGGTCAAACCACCTCAACCGATGTTGGACAAGCTTTTCTTCGATTGGTGCTACCCCTAGGCGATCACGTATATCATCATTCCGAACTCGGTCCATCCTTGTGTGACCGCAAATCCAGCATAACATACGTATTTCCGCGACACTCAGTTGTTGGACATGTCGTCTTTTTGTAGGCCAACATTCTGCTCCATACAACATGGCGGGTCTAATTGCCGTTCTATAAAACTTGCCTTTAAGCTTTTGTGGTACCCTCTTGTCACAGAGAAAGCCAGATGCTTGGCGCCACATCATCCACCCTGCTTTGATCCTATGGCAAACGTCTGCATCAATATCTCCATCATTCTGTAGCATCGATCCTAGATAACGGAAGGTATCCTTCTTAGGCACCACTTGACCTTCCAACCGCACCTCTCTCTCCTCATGTGCAGCGTTGCTAAAGTCGCATCTCATGTATTCTGTTTTAGTTCGACTTACTCTAAAACATTTGGACTCTAGGGTCGGCCGCCACAGCTCTAGTTTTCTATTTACTCCTGCCTGACTTTCATCAACTAGCACTACATCGTATGCAAAAAGCATACACCAAGGGATATCCCCTTGAATGTCCCTCGTCACTTCATCCATTACCAAGGCAAAGAGATACGGGCATAAGACTGACCCTTGATGAAGTCCTATTTTAATCGGGAAGTAATCTGTGTTACCATCATTTGTTCGGACACTAGTCACGGCATTGTTGTACATGTCCTTAATGAGGGTAACATACTTCGTTGGGACTTTATGTTTGTCTAACGCCCACCACATAACATTCCTTGGTATCTTGTCATAGGCCTTCTCCAAGTCAATGAAAACCATGTGTAGGTCCTTCTTCTGTTCCCTGAACCGCTCCATAACTTGTCTTATTAGAAAAATTGCTTCTATGGTTGACCTTCCGGGCATGAAACCGAATTGGTTTGTAGATACCCGCGTCGTTCCTCGCAGTCGATGCTCTATAACTCTCTCCCACAGCTTCATCGTGTGGCTCATCAACTTAATTCCCCTATAATTAGTGCAACTTTAGATGTCTCCCTTGTTCTTGTAGATTGGTACCAATATGCTTCTTCTCCACTCTTCCGGCATCTTGTTCGATCGATATATTTTGTTGAACATCTTCGAGAGCCATACTTTACCTAAATCCCCGAGATACCTCCACACCTTGATCGGAATACCATCAGGTCCCATCGCTTTATCCACTTTCATCCTTTTCAGAGCTTCTCTAACCTCCTGCTCTTGGATCCTACGCACAAAGCGCCTATTGGTGTCATCAAACGAGTCGTCCAAACAAACGGCGGAGTTCTCATTCTCCCCATTGAACAGCTTATCAAAATACTCTTGCCATCTATGTTTGATCTCATCCTCCTGCACCAAGAGCTGCTCCCTCTCATCCTTAATGCACTTGACTTGGTTGAAGTCCCTCGTCTTTCTATCGCGAGCCCTAGCCATCCTATAGATGTCCTTCTCTCCTTCCTTCGTATTCAGACGTTGATAAAGACCCTCGTAGGCCCGCCCCTTCGCCTCTCCCACCGCTCGTTTTGCAGTCTTCTTTGCCACCTTGTACTTCTCTATGTTGTCTGCACACCGATCTTGGTACAAGCGCTTATAGCATTCCTTCTTTTCCTTAATAGCCTTTTGCACCTCTTCGTTCCACCACCAAGCGTCTTTCAAGTCACATCCCCTTCCTTTGGTCACTCCAAGTACCTCTGCCCCAACCTTCCGAAGGCATGTTGCCATCTTCTCCCACATGTTGTTTGCATCGCCTTCGTCCTCCCACAGGCCCTCTTTAATAACTCTTTCCTTGAAGACCTTTGATGCCTCCCCTTCTAATTTCCACCATTTTGTTCTTGCAATCTTGGCTTGTTTAACCCTACGAGCTCGTACCAGGAAGCGGCAGTCAGCCACCACTAGCTTGTGCTGAGAAACCACGCATTCACCTGGCAACACCTAAAGGGCAGCCCCAGTGCACGTAGCTCCCGCTTGCGCAGGGTCAGGGGAAGGGTCCGACCACTTGGGTCTTTTGTACGCAGCCTTTCCCTGCATTTCTGCAAGAGGCTGTTTCCAGGACTTGAACCCGTGACCTCATGGTCACAAGGCAGCAGCTTTAAAAAGTATAATATAGATTCTAGCAAATGTTGTGGAAAAATGGTAAGGAGGCTGTTTTCCAAGAACACAGGGCACCGGAGTTTGATTAATAAGCCAACTAATCACTGTCAGATAAGATTGATTGTGAGTTGGTTCAGTATGTAAAAGCATCTACAGATGGGATAAACTGAGAGCTACATTGGGAGAAAACAAAAACAATAGGGGGCATGGAAGGAAAAAACCCGTCCATCAGAATAAGCTCAAGCTACTGGTCTATATTTACTGACTCCATAACTGGCATTCCACAAAGAAAACATCAAAACGTAAAAAATCACAGGTGAAATATAGACCAATGTTATGAAAAACTTCAACTCCAACAACTGAACCCCAGATGCCAGGAGATGGTTTGCTCTCTGTCAACTGGAAATCTGGGATAAACAGAAAACCACATTGAAAGAGAAACACAAATTTCACATTGAACGAAAACAAACATAAATAGAGGATGGAAGGACAAAAACCAGCCTATCTGAATAAGCTCAAGTCACCAACTGGCCTTCTTTAACTGATTCCATAACTGCATTCCAGAAAGAACACATGATCACAAAGTAAAAAAGCCACAAGCAAAACAAACAACAAACATAGTCCAATGTAATGGGACATTGTCAACCCCACCCACTCAATTCCAGTAGCCAGGAGCTGGTTTGCCCTCTTTGATGTCTAATATCATGGGGAAGGATCACTAAATCCAATACAATATGTTCTTAGTGAACTGTGCTTCCCACATGTCAACCACTCTGTTTCAAGCCTTGACACCAATAAATTACATTATATGCAGATATCAATACAAGAAGTCGATTTGACATGTGTACTGTGGAGCAGTGTCAACCACAACAACTAAAGTTAAGTAGCCATGAGCTGGTTTGCCCTCTTTAATGTATGCTGCTGCTATACTTACTGACTGACAGAACATGAGCCAGCCAACTCGGCCAGCTGCAATGGTAAATTAAATCCTTTGCACTTTAGGTAGGAGAGAACAAGAGGGAAAAAAAAAGAGAAGGGATGACGGAACGGGGGCTATCTCAGTGATGAAATCAATGATCGATGGCATTTGAGACAGAACATAGTGAAAATAGATTTTCACTTGAAGAAGAGAACATAAGTTGCACATACTTGGGAAGCTACATTAAAGAATAAGAGAAAACATAACTCATCTCATTAAAGTACAATTTTTGTGGTGAGCAGAAGCATGTATAATGTATTTCTAGTTAATGTTGTGGAAAATATTGTAGGGAAGGCTGTTCTCCCAAAAGACAGAGCACTAGCATCAAGGTAATCAGGCAACAACTAATCATTGTCAGACAAAATCGATTGTGGTTTAGCTCAGTGTAAAAGCATGATAGTTGAGACAGCTGGAATAAAGTAAAAACCACACTGAAAGAAGTAAATACAAATGGGACATGGAAGGGAAAAAAAACCCGTACACCTGAATAAGCTAAAGCACTCGACTAGTCTATGTTTACAGACTCCATAACCAGAATTCCACAAAGAAAGCATCACAAACAGACCAAAAGTCAAACATAGCCCGATGTTATATAGCACGGCCAACCCTGACCACTGAACTCCAGATGCCAGGAAGTGGTTTGTTCTCTTCGTCAACTGGGATGAAACTGAAAACCACATTTTTGAAGGAAACAAATATAAATGTCACATTGAAAGATAACAAACACAAATGGGGCATCAGATGACGAAAACCAGCCTGTCTGAATAAGCTCAAGTACCCAACTAGCCTTCTTTTACTGATTCCATAACTACCATTCTAGTTTCCAAATAAAATCCATAAGCTAAATAAACATAGTCCAACGATTATGGCGCAGTGTCAACCCCAACCACTGAACTCCAGTAGCCAGGAACTGGTTTGCCCTCTTTGATATTTGCAGCTGCTAGACTTACTGCGTCGCATGACTAGCGCAAGGCACCTCGGCCAGCGCAATAAGGAGACATGATCAGTTGACAGGCAAAGGTTTCCAGCTTTAATAGCTCCATCGACACGCTCCAGACAACTGAACAATGCAAGCTGCACGCTAAATCAATTTCCATCCGACTCGCAACGCTGCATCAAAGTTCATTGCTTTGCTTCACGCATTGCTTCACGCATCAAAGTTCATTGCTTTGCCAACACAGATACGACCGAGGAGGGGAGACGGGGTAGTCAGGGGCCAGGGTAGATTACCTCGCACTGGGAGACGCGGCTCGCCAGCTGGCGGCGTCGCGGAAGGCGAGGACGACGGGGCCGTCGCCGGAGGCCGGGGAGGGGACGGGCGCGCGGAAGAGAGGGAGCGGAGGGTCGAAGCGCACCACGGTGGCCGCCGCGGAATAATCTTCCGCCGAGTCGTCGGTGCTGCCCGCGAAGGCCATCTCGGGAATCGCCACCGGGCGCCGGCGGCGGTGGCGGGAGGCGTTGTGAATGCTGTGGCTAGGGTTTGGGAAGTGAATTCTTGGGAAGTCCCTTGGATTGGGCCTGGGAGGTGGTAAGTCCCTTGAATTCTCTTTTGTTGGGCTCTACCGGGCCCTGCAGACTGGTTTCTTCCATATCTAACGTGTTTCAGGCGTTCTGTTTATTTCTTTCTTTACAGATGGTGATTCTTTCATGGGAGTTTTTTCGGTCGTGTATGGATCCATGGTCTGTTTAGCCACTGAACTCGAGTCCATTTTAGCTCATAAAGCTTTCCTCAAAAAAAAAAAGCTCATAAAGCTCTAAAATAGGAAGTCTAAGGTATTATCTAAAATTTAACCAACCTAAAAAAAACTTTAGGCCCCTCTGTATTGAAGGATTTTTTTTTTGTTTCGTGCATTTTTCTATGAAAATAAACTGATTCATATGAAATTCATGTATAATTCCTTTGAAATTCCTGTGTTCTAAAGGAGGCCTTAGATCATACAATTGAGCTAAGATGGTTTAAAGTTTTAGTCCTTAACTTTAGCCAACTAAACTTTAGACTATAGGGATCCAAAGATGCCCTTACATATGTTCCAACAGATTGTTGTTCACTGCTCCTCATTTTGTTTGTTTGTTTATGTAATGGTTCTGTTGTGGTAGGCATGTGAGACAGGGATCGGTGTAGAATTGGGTGAATTAGAGGTGATTAGAGAAGGAGGGAATGACCGCTCTAGGGTCGGCCGCACCTTAGAGAGATGGAGGGGGGCAGCATGCTGCAGCCGTTTAGGTGCATAGTGAGCAGCATAGCCACCGGTGGCTCCAACATGGACAGGCTAGAAAGCTTTAGGATTTTACCCCTTGATTATTCTTGCTTAATCTAAATAGTACATGTCCGCTTATATTTATAAGTAGGACCCAACCTAACCTAAATCAGCTTGATTAACAACCAATCCTATCTTCTGGACTCTTCCTAAACCTAGACCAATAGATGGACTTGCAGTGGTGCTACAGTACCTTCGAGAGACTACATGTTCAATTCAGCTGCTGCCACCGGCATTAAAATGAATCCATCCACGTGAATGTAAGCAAATAGGGCCTTGATATTGGGTGAATTTGTGTCATGGAGTTGTTTCGCTGCGACCATTATACCTTATGTATGAAAAATTCCATTATACCCTTTGAATTTTAATTTGCAACTAGTTCTCGATCCACAACATGTCAAAAAAACACATTAGTGACCTGGCTAGATAGTCAAGTGATGTGAAAAAAACATGTCACTTATTTATTTACACAAACACATGGTGGATATGTGCCCATATGTGATGAGTGATTGTCAAAAGATGATCGGACTATGGTTTAGTGTTTGGGACTAACCATGGCGTGAGTTTGCAACATGTGTCTTTGTCTTGTGATGTGTAGGTGTTGAGCGTTGAAATAGTCAACGACAATGTAGAAGGTCAAGCGAGTTCATGCCGATGGACCGGGAGCAGTAAAGGACGAATGTGGAGGCTTGGACCGAGGGACCGAGGGTCGATGGACGGACCGTGGACAGCTAGCACTTGGCGATGTCGACAAGCAAGTGTACATGTGGAAACAGCGTAGACGGTGTGGACCAAGTCAAGACGGTGGTTGACAAAGTCAAGTAGGGCGCGCGAGGACTTGGTGATTGCGTGGTCGAGGACAAGTGGTGACACGCATCAAGATCGTGGAGGAAGTGCAGCGGATATGCAACTCTAGCTGGGTTTGGCGATTTCGGCCTCAAAACCGCGGGTGGCAGGTTTGTCGGGTTTAATTTGGGCCTCAAAACCCAAGGAGGATCTCGGGGTGGCACGTGGCGTCACTAGAAAGCTTGCAACAAGGTGAAGCGTCTTCATGAAGGGATCGTGGCTGTTCGATATAAGGAACCCAACTTCGACCATTATGCCCTTGCCGTAAACCCTAAACCCTAAACCCTTGAACCTCGAACCCCGGACGCAGAATCTCGAACCTCGACCGCGAACCTCAAACCCAGAACCCAGAACCCTAAACTCTGAACCCCAAAACCTAAACCCCGAACCCTAAATCCTGAAACCTAAACCCCGAGATCTAAACCCCGAAACCTAAACACCGAACCATAAACCCCGAACCTTGAACCTCGAACCATAAACCCAAAACCCTGACCTCGAACCCTAAATCCTAAACCCTAAAACCCTATAAACCCTAAAGCCCTAAACCCTAAAAGCCAAAACCCTAAAACCATAAAACCCTAAAACCCTAAACACCGAACCCTAAACCCTAAACCCTAAAACCCTAATACCCTAAAACCCTAAACCCCTAAAAGCCTAAATCTCTAAAACCATAAACCCTAAAGCCTAAAGCCTAAATCCTAAACCCTAAAACCCTAAACCCTAAGGCCTAAACCCTAAACACTAAAAACCAAAAACCCTAAACCCTGGACTTCATCTTGCTCGACCACTTGGATTGAACCATCCTATCTAGTCACACATTTAGATACATGGATTAGTCCAAATAGATTTTATCAATTATCCAAAACCAAAGTAGGACTTTTAGCGTCATGCGTGGACGTCAGGTGCCCACTAGGGACTGTCCCCATGGAATTTGCTTCCCATTTGAACAAGGTTCAGTGATTCTTCGTGAAGAAGGAGAAATATAGGCTCGAGAACAGTAGCACACGAAGAACTGAAGAGTGAATAGTACATGCCCAATAAATGGTGACACTATGAAACGATGCATCATCACCTGCCACAAGCCAACCAGAAAAAGTGCAGTCTTATTTTATAAAGTTGTCAGAGATATTACAGAGTGAAGTGGTTCAAGAAAATATCTAAGGTAGGCTTGGAAATGTGTAATAGCTCTATAAATAAGAGGATAGGCTGCCCAAACAAGCCATCTCTTCCAAGTGTTAGATTCCTAATCTCTAGGTTTTGTCTCTAACTCTAGCTGGAGTTTGTAATGTCTCTAACTCTAGGCTGGAGAGGAATGCGGTGGTGGCATTATTTATTCAGTGCCATTATCATCCTGAAAAGATTTCGGTATGGTGGTGAACTGCATGTGGGCATAATAAGCAATAAACTCAATAATATGGCATTGCACATCAGATTTGTGGTGTAAGGGAAAAGACCAAAAAATGAGAGTAATCATCAAGCAACACGAGAGAATATTTAAACCCTAAAGTATTGAGTACCAGAGATGTACATTCATCACAGTGAATTAAATAAAAGGGAGCAACAGTGACAGAGGTGGAACTGCTAAAGGGGAGCCTTGTGTGTTTGCCAAGCTAGCATGCACGACACAAGGACCACGATGGCTTATTACAAGAGATGACCAACATGTTCTAGAGTGTTACAAGGGTGGAAGGACCAGGATGAGCGAGGCGGTGGTGCCATAGCGTGGATGAGGTGCCGAGGCTGCAACTGTAGGGTGGCGATGGAGAAATGGTGTAGAGGTCCTTGCTACTATTGCAGCAAAGAACCATGCGCCCATCTGCTAGTCCTTGATAGAAAAACTCAAAGCATCAAGCACAATAGGACATGACTTGTCGCGAGTGAAGGCGAACAGAAAGAAGGTTTCGCACAAGAGTAGGAGTGATAAGAACACTACTAAGGCAGAAGGTAGTATCAGCTACTGACAAGGTGGATGTGCCATGATAGGAAATGGGAATGGTACTACCATTCCCGACCATAATGAAGGACAGAGTGAGGTAGGCAGGAGAGAAGTATTCGATCCGATGATGACATGTGTGTAGTGGCACTAGTGTCGAGGACCTAAAGGTTGGCACCCTAGAGAGTCTCTGGTTTAGGGCGGCAATGAGGCCAGCCTGATTCCAATCGTCGTCACGCTGTTGTGGAGTAGCAGGTAGAGAGGTAGTGATGTCAGAGAACTGAGCGGGCGCGAGAAGGCGGTATGCACCTGTAGGAATGCACCAAGTGCACTGGGGCACCTACATTGCAACAGGTGGGCTGCTACACTGAGGGATGCCACTGCGGCTGTTGTCTGCCCTAGGGGTGAAGCACACCCAAGGGCAAGCTGGTGGTGAGGCTCCACAGCCACCGCCCAAGCACCCTGGTACTGGCCGCCAATGCCGCCACCTCAGCCCTTCATGTTGTTGCGATTGCTGCCACCGCTGCCACCCGAGTGGCCGCCTTCTTGGCCACCGCCACCTCTACCAGAGCCGCCGGCGCCTAGGTTGTGGGTGCCTAGGCTAGAGGAGGTCTCGTGGCAGGCCGTGCCACAAGAGGGTGAGCCCATGTATAGGGTGGTCTGAGATGCAATCTTACCCTCATTAAACATAATCTACGTCTCGCTACGATCACGTCAACGCGAAGTTCACGAAAAACGGAGCTAAAATGCGAAAGTTATGATTTAAACGGGTTTTCCTATAGCCATATATTTAATTAAATCTAATCATAAAATTAAAAACTTCCAAACTTGACTAACCGTAGTTCCAACATGTAGCTTATGAAATTACGAAGCTAACGCGATTTGAATGGATCAATTCGGAGCTAAAACGACAATTTTATAAGCAAAACAGTTCAAATAGCATTTCCGTAAATACTGAAAACGTATTTTTTGACTTAAGCCGTGAAGTTTACGTTTTCCAAACGAAAATGCGCATTCGGGGAACTACGCCTTGGACTGCGGGTTAGGACTTAGAAAAGTCCAGGGTTTCTTTTGCAAATCAGCCACGCGAAGGGGTATCGGAAGATCTCGGCCGTCGGATCATGGATGGAGGGCTCGAATTAGACCTGGGGAGGGAGAGAGAAGGATTCCGGCCGGGCACAGTAGCAGCTGCGGCGGCGCTCCATTGCCAGCGACGAGAAACACGTCGGCGAGCTCGGTTACGGGCCTATGGTCCACGGTTGGCGCAACCGAACGCACCGAAAGAGAGGGAGGGAGCAGGGGATCACGCTCAGGTCGAGAAGACGGCCGGAGGGGAAGGCCGGGGCGGCGGGCGCCATGGCCAGCGGCCGAAAGCTCGCGGACGCACACAAAACAAGGTCTACGGCCTACGAAACGGGAAATAAGTTGCACGGGGAGAGAGAGGGGATCACGGTGAAGCTCATAGCGGGGAGAACGGGGTCGACGGCAGCTCGGAGTCGGCGATTCGCGCGGAGGCGGGCGGCGGATTCCGGTGACCTCGGAGCGGCGGTTGCAAGGGCTTCCTTGGTGCTTGGCGAGTGCGAAGAAGAGAGCGGGGAGCAGCAGGGTGCGCAGGGGGGGTCACAGCTTCCATTTGTAGCGGCCGGGGCACGAGGGGGGTGCTCCCATGATGCTCAGCGAAAACGTGGGCGCGGCGGTTGCTGCAGCACCGGGCGTGGACGGTTGCCGAGCCACGCGGGGAAGGGGACGGTGCCGACCTGTGGGACCAGGCGGTCAGCGGCTGCGGCGTGAGGAAGGCGCAGCGGTTGCCTGGCACGGTGATGGACTGGCGTGGCTTGCTGGGCCTAGCAGTCGAGGCGCGCGGCTGGGCTGGCCCAGGAAGGAGAGAGGGGGAAGAGCGAGCGGGCCACGGGAAAGAAAGGGCCATGCGGGCCAAAAGTGAGGGAGAGGAGGGTATGGAAGGAAATTTCCTTTTTCTTTTTTTCCAAATGGATTTCCAAAAGCATTTTCAAATGATTTTTTATTTCAATTCAAATTATAGTCAAAGTCAATCATTACAAAAGCAAATGTGCAGCAGCATGAATGCATCAACATGTTTCTATACTTATGATTGATTTTAATTCTATAAAAATTATTAATTTCCTATATTTGAGTGCACCCAATATAACATAAATAAATCAAATTTACTATTTTAAAAGATTTCAAGTTTTAGGGTGTTACAATTCTACCCCCCTTAAGATGAATCTCGTCCTCGAGATTCGGGTGATTGCTTACTCAAACAGTTGGGGATAAGTCTTTCTCAGATCCTCTTCTCTTTCCCAAGTAGCTTCATCCTCTGTATACCGATTCCACTGCACCTTGCACATCTTTATGATTCGGCTTCTTGTAACTCTTTCGGCTGTTTCCAAGATCTTTATCGGATATTCTTCATAAGTAAGATCTTCCTTGACAGCAAGTTCTTCCAAAGGAATCTGCTCTTCTGGTACCCTCAAACACTTCTTCAATTGGGATACATGGAACACATCGTGCACACCTGACAAACTCTCAGGTAGTTCCAACTGATAAGCTACTTCTCCACGTCTCTCTAGGATCTTAAAAGGTCCTATATACCTTGGTTCTAACTTTCCCTTCATATTGAATCTTCTCACACTTCTCATTGGTGACACCTTCAAGTACACATAATCACCAATCTCGAAAGTCAGCTCTCTTCTGCGAGTATCAGCGTAACTCTTCTGTCGGGACTAAGCTACTCTCAAATTGTCTCTAATTATTCTCACTTGTTCTTCCGCGTCTCTAAGGACATCGGGTCCAAACACTTGAGTTTCTCCAGTCTGATTCCAGAACAAAGGCGTTCTACACTTACGTCCATACAACGCCTCGAAAGGTGCCATCTTGAGACTCTTCTGATAACTATTGTTATACGAGAACTCTGCGTATGGCAGACTCTTATCCCAACTATCACCATACTGAAGTGCACAAGCTCTCAACATATCTTCCAAAATCTGGTTGATCCTTTCAGTCTGTCCATCAGTTTGCGGGTAGTAAGCAGAACTAAAATTCAACTTTGTCCCAAAGATCTATGTACTTTATGCCAGAATTGCGATGTAAACTGAGTGCCTCTATCTGACACAATTTTCTTGGGAACACCATGTAAGCACACTATTCTTTCCATATACAACTCTGCTAGTCTTGCACCATTATTGGTAGTCTTGACTGGTAAAAAGTGAGCAACCTTGGTGAGTCGATCCACTATTACCCATATTGAATCATAACATCTTTGAGTGCGGGGCAGTCCTACAATAAAATCCATACCAACTTCTTCCCATTTCCATTCAGGAATCTTCATTGGTTGTAATAACCCTGCAGGTCTTTGATGCTCAGCTTTCACTCTTTGACAAGTGTCACACAAAGCCACATATTCTGCCACATCTCTCTTCAAACCATACCACCAATACTTCTCCTTGAGATCCAAGTACATCTTGGTACTTCCGGGATGTATAGAGTAAGCAGACTCATGGGCCTCTTGCAGAATTGCATCTTGGATAGCTTTCACTTCAGGTACACATATCCTTTTCCTGAACCAAAGAGTACCATCCTCATCCATTCTGAATCCGGGTGCCTTTCCAAGCACTACATTCTCTGCTATCTCTTTAAGTTTTTCATCCTCCAATTGTCCTTTGCGTATCTCTTTTTCCAAAGTAGGCTCTATCACCAATTCCATTACATTAGTGACCAGGCTCAAGTTGAGATACTCCATTTCAGCACACAACTCTGCTGACATAGATGTTATCTGAAGTCCATTGGCATAGCTCTTTCTGCTAAGTGCATCAGCTACGACGTTTGCCTTTCCCGGGTGATAATACACTTCCAAATCATAGTCTTTGATCAATTCCAACCAACGACGTTGTCTCAGATTCAGATCTGATTGGGTGAAGATATACTTCAAACTCTTATGATCAGTATAGATATCACTCTTATGTCCAATCAGATAATGTCTCAAGATCTTCAAAGCATGAACCACAGCTGCCAATTCCAAGTCATGAGTAGGATAATTCAACTCATGCTTCCTCAATTGTCTAGATGCATATGCCACCACTCTTCCTTCTTGCATAAGCACACATCCAAGACCCAAATGGGATGCATCACAATATATAGAGAAGTTCTTGCTTAAATCGGGCAAGATTAATACTGGAGCTGTAGTCAATATCTTCTTTAGCTCTTCAAAGTTTGCCTGGCATTTATCCGACCATACATACTTAGCATTCTTTTCCAATAGAGCTGTCATAGGCTTGGCTAGCTTGGAAAAACCTTCAATGAACCTTCGGTAATATCCAGCTAATCCCAAAAAGCTACGAATCTCACTTACAGTTGTTGGTGGTTTCCAATTCAATACATCTTGTACTTTGTCTGGATCCACTGCTATTCCACCATTGGAGACTACATGACCCAGAAAAGAGACTTCCTTTAACCAAAACTCACACTTGCTCCGCTTAGCGTACAACTTATGTTCTCTAAGCTTTTGCAAGACCAACCTTATATGTTCAGCATGTTCTTCTTCAGTCTTGGAGAATATTAGTATGTCATCTATGAATACCACCACAAATTTATCCAGAAATTCCATAAACACCTTATTCATCAGATACATGAAGTATGCAGGTGCATTGGTCAATCCAAAAGACATAACGGTGTACTCATATAATCCATACCGTGTAGTGAATGTTGTCTTGGGTATGTCCGAGTTTTGAATCTTAAGCTGATGATACCCAGAGCGGAGATCAATCTTGGAGAACACATGAGCTCCTCAAAACTGATCAAACAAATCATCAATCCTAGGCAAAGGGTATTTATTCTTGATGGTAACCTCATTAAGTGAGCGGTAATCCATACACATCCGTTGACTACCATCCTTCTTATCCACAAAGATCACAGGTGCCCCCCATGGGGAAGAACTGGGGCGTATGAAACCTTTTTCTTGCAACTCTTTTAGTTGTTTCTTAAGCTCTTCTAATTCATTAACTCCCATTCTATATGGACGTTTAGCTATTGGTGTAGTTCTAGGTAATAATTCAATAATGAATTCCATGTCTCGGTCAGGTGGCATACCTGGCAAGTCATCGGGGAAGACATTCGGGAACTCCTCCACGACACGATCTTGTTCATTGACTTCACCATCTAGCTGGTTCACTGTGGCTGTAGGCTGAGCTTGCACTACCACTTCTACACAGATTCTATCTCCATTGAGTGATGTCACAACCATAGATTTCTCCTGACACTGAATCACTGCCCGGTGTTGTTTCATCCAATCCATTCCTAGGATAAGATCAATTCCCGCTGTTCTCAACACAATAGGCTTCACTTTGAAGTCTACCCCCCTTAAGGAAATGCTAGTTGAGGGGCTCCAATAAGAAGCGGGCATACTACCTCCCGGGGAATTTACTAGTATGGGGTTTTTCATGGCACACAAAGGTATGCTATGCATTCTAGCAAAAGCTTGGGAGATAAAAGAATGCGAAGCACCAGAATCAAAAAGTACGGTAGCAGAATAGAGTTGACGCTGAACGTACCCAGCATGACCTCAGGCGTCTCCTGAGCTGCATCAGATGACACATAGTTCACCTTCGCAGTGTGAGGTGGTCGGGCGTTGAACTTCTGATTGCTGGTCTGGTTCTGAGGTGCTTGTTGGTTCTACTTCTTAGGACACTGATGAGCATAGTGACCTACTTCTCTGCATCGGTAGCAGGCATTGGGATTGTTGGGTGCACCACTCTTCACAGGAGCATTGTTGGGCACTCCCTGGCGTGTTGCAGGATTGCTGGTCTGTTGCGGGGTACGCTGATTTCCAAACTGTTGCTGATACTGAGGGCGTTGCTGGAACTGGTTCCGCTGAGGATACTGACCACGGTTTCCCTGGTGAGTTGGTCCTTGATTCCTCTGCTAGAAACCTTGCTGGGGATAAGCACGTGGGCGAGTGTTGCTTCCAGAAGCTTGCCCTTGGAGCCTTCTCTTCTTAGCTTCCATCTCCTTGCGCTTATCATCAATCACAATAGCGCGATTCACCAAAGACTGGAAGTTAGGGTAAGTATTAGACATCAGCTGGAGCTGTAGTCCATCATAGAGTCCCTTGAGGAAACGGCGTTGCTTATCCTTGTCATCCGCTACATCATTGGGAGCATAGCGTGATAGTTGGACGAACTTGTCCCGATACTCCGCCACAGTCATTGATCCTTGCTTGAGAGATCTGAATTCTTTCTGCTTCAGTTCCACTAGTCCATCAGGAATATGGTATGACCGGAAATTGTTCTTGATTTCCTGCCAAGTGATAGCAGGAGCATTGTTGGGACGTCCAAACTGGAATGACTCCCACCAATTCTGAGCAGCTCCTTGGAGTTGCCCAGAAGCGTACAACACCTTCTCAAGGTCGTTGCATTGTGCTATATTCAGTTGTTTCTCCATAGCTCGCAACCAATCATCTGCCTCCATAGGGTCTGAGGCATGGGTGAACACTGGTGGACGACCTTTCATAAACTCTCCACGCTTATCTCTAACCTGAACAGGCGGTGGTCCTCTTGCAGGTTCATTGTCCAAGCGCTGCATCATAGCTTGCATCAGCTGCGCTTGCATTCCCAATATCTGTTCCATGGTCACAGGTGGCGGTGGTGGTGGATTTATGAGAGCATCATGTCCATGACCACGGCCTCTGCCTCTTCCTCCTCTTACGGCCATCTGTTTTCCAACAAATGTGCAAAATTTAAAGATTTTTCCAATTATAGAGATCTTACAAAAGATAAGAAACAATGCTGAGAATTTTCTGGACAATATTCAAATTCAGCATTTCAGTAAAACTGTTATAACTCGAGTTTCAGAGATCCAATAGAGGTGCACCAAGATTTGTTAGAAAGCTTAGGAGATCAGCTACAACTTTCATTTAGACCACTTTTACAGATTCGGACACACAAATAGTCAAAAGTAGAGCTAAACCGAAACTGTTCTGGGTTCCAGACAGCGTAGGAACATCAACTTGTGTCAGCTAGATCTCACAAACCTGAACAGTTATTGATGTGATTCCAGAGACATTTGAAAGATACAGAGGTCTAGTTATCTCCACAAAAATTTCAGAATTTTATCATCCCAGATTTCGAGATACTAGATAAAGAACACAGGCTGCTACAGAAATCAGCACAGCAGAGATAAGATAAAGTGAAACATCAGTTTTAAGATTTCATTCTAAACTTAAAGTTCCAATCTAAGGAAGTTGTGGACATGCCCACAAACTTCCAGCAATCAAGCAAAATACCAAACCAACCAAGTTCACAAATTAAACATCTAATTAACCAAGTTCACAAGACCAACAAGACTGAATAAGAAACACGAACTAACGACGTGGTAATCTAGATCAAGGCACCTAACACCTATGGAGCGGTGTCAATCATGGTGAAGGATCGACGCTTCTTCTTGTAGATGGATGGCTGTCCAAGTTGAGCTCGAAGTTCATCCACTTGCTTTTGAAGGCGTCTCTGAGCCCTCTGAGATGCACGCAGTTCTCCTTTGACTTCCTCATCCACTCCCTGCATAGTGTGGACATGCTGCACCGTTGCTTCCAGAGTTGGGTCATTCTCTAGTGGAGCCAAAACCTGCCAAACACCCTCATGATCATTTCGAGGAAGGAACCTGAAGCGATCCTCCCTCATGGCCTCAAAGCGACGACCATGGTAGTGGATGTAGGCGTTCTGTGCTGCATCCTCCATACCATCCAAGGCATGGGCTCTCCTGGCAGGGGCACAGTGGACAGTCTCCACCTCATGTCCATTCTTGATATCGTTCCAAGCGGTGACCACCAGCTCTACCTTCCAGAAGGTAGCCTCTAATGGATGCTGGTACTCGGCGCAGTGGTAGCTGATGGAGGCGTGCAAGTTGGGGTAGTAGTCGTCCAGCACGTGAGTGAGGAGAGTGTGGTAGTAGGCTGTCTCTGGAGCTGGCTTGAAGTAGTACTTGCACTTCCAGCCAATCTCCTCGTCCTCCACGGGGACAGCTGGGGAGGGTGCAGGTGTAGGGGAAGTAGCCGTTGACTCCTCAGGTGTAGCTACAACAGGATAGACGGGCACGGCGACTGGTGTAGGAGCAGGTGTAGGCGTTGGTGTAGCCATCTCCTCATCGTCGGAGATGATCACAATCTCCCTCTCCACCTATGGGGCACGTGGGGTGAACATGGCACGATAGCCGGCGGTGCTGAGGCGAGCAGTCTTCGGATTATGAGATATCTATAGATTTAAAGTGAGATAGAATTAGAATCAACAATTTTAAATAATAGATTAAGGTATGAAAAGCATAAATGTTTTAATAAAATAACAAGAATAAAACAGTAAGCAAGAAACCAGAGGAGCAAAGATGTTAAAACGTCCATTTTCTAACTAGGCTTGCGTCCTACAGTCAACACGGCTCTGATACCAATTTGTCACACCCAATTTTAAAGATAAAATTGAATGCACAATACTCATGTGTGCCTAGGAATCAGTCACACACACAAGTCGACAAATCATATAAAGTATCATCACGGTGTCTCTTACATCACAAATAATAATATTAAGTAGTCTTACACAACACAGCAGAATAGTAAAGGGATAACACTCTCGTGGAACACTATCACAGGAAAGGTCAACTGGTTGACCACAAGCCTAAAAATCCTTAGGGAAATCTTCATACCCGTTGTCATCTGTTACCCATCCGGGATTTTCATCCAAATAAAGAAAATAAACAAGTGTAAGTACATCCCGTACTTAATAAGCTAACATGGGGTTATGAAGCTCAAAAGGTTGACACTGGTTTACTGCAGTTAGCATTTTTAGTAAGTCAAACTTTTATTCTCAGGTATTATCAAGTTATGCTTAAGCTCCCATTTAATCCCATACGAACATATATTAGTGTAAAGTGTATCGTATATCATCATAGAACATCTTAAATGAACATCATCAAGTATCCAGTTATTCTATGAGTTTTTCGGGCCACTCGTAACCGTGAGCACGGCTGTTATAACAGTTTGTTACCCTCTGCAGAGGTGGTGCACATTCACCACGAGTCATGATCCCTATATGCCCGGGTTAATTACTCCCATATCACTACCAAGGTGAGCGGGCAGGGTACACTATTAAGCCATTTCCTAGGTTTCCCTAACAAGTTAGGGCCGCTAGGTTTCCTTAGCAGGCAGATGTAGCAACCCCCTTTCCTATGGCACATATCCATCGCGGCTATACTCATAGGAACAGAGGTAGCCCTATACCCAACGTGGCAAGCCCCATTTGCGCCAAAAAGGTAACCTCTAACTAGCTAGAAAAGTTCCTATTACTGAGCTAAAGTCAGAGCCATATGACTCTCCCGGTTGCACTGTTAGTCTCAGCTTTTGCCGACAGATAAGTCCTTATGGAGGGCTAGGAGCAACATGAACAAAAGTCATTTGCACTTTCGCCCTATGGAACAGTTGTTATAAATCATGTTAAACTCTTTGTTCCATAGAATTATTCATCATCATGTATATCAAGTTCAGTTAGAGCACTAGCAATCTACCCATATGCATTTAACCCATAGGAGACAAGGAACAAGATAAACAATCACTAGGATGTCCTTACGGGTATCAAAATTAGACACATGCAAATGAGTAATTGATTAAAGTGAAATAGGATATCAAGAAAGGCCCATGCTATACTTGCCTTGGTTCACAAACTCGTGCTGGTCCTACTGGTCGTCGAAGAGTTCTTGGTCTCCAACGTTTTCCTCACCGTCTAAACGCGACCAACACGGCAACATACAACATTCCAAAAGCATTCATGCAAAGCAAACATTCCTATCATTAGAACAGTACACCAACAGTATTGAAAACATGATAAAATGTTTGTAAACATAATCTACGTCTCGCTACGATCATGTCAACGCGAAGTTCACGAAAAACGGAGCTAAAATGCGAAAGTTATGATTTAAACGGGTTTTCCTATAGCCATATATTTAATTAAATCTAATCATGAAATTAAAAAGTTCCAAACTTGACTAACAGTAGTTCCAACATGTAGCTTATGAAATTACGAAGCTAACGCAATTTGAATGGATCAATTCAGAGCTAAAACGACAATTTTATAAGCGAAACAGTTCAAATGGCATTTCCGTAAATACTGAAAACGTATTTTTTGACTTAAGCCGTGAAGTTTACGTTTTCCAACCGAAAATGCGCATTCGGGGACCTACGCCTTGGACTGAGGGTTAGGACTTAGAAAAGTCCAGGGTTTCTTTTGCAAATCAGCCACGCGAAGGGGTATCGGAAGATCTCGGCCGTCGGATCATGGATGGAGGGCTCGGATTAGACCTGGGGAGGGAGAGAGAAGGATTCCGACCGGGCATAGTAGCAGCCGCGGCGGCGCTCCATTGCCGGCGACGAGAAACACGTCGGCGAGCTCGGTTATGGGCCTACGGTCCACGGTTGGCGCAACTGAATGCACCGGAAGAGAGGGAAGGAGCAGGGGATCACGCTCAGGTCGAGAAGACGGCCGGAGGGGAAGGCCGGGGCGGCGGGCGCCATGGCCGGCGGCCGAAAGCTCACGGACGCACACAAAACAAGGTCTACGGCCTACGAAACGGGAAATAAGTTGCACGGGGAGAGAGAGGGGATCACGGTGAAGCTCACAGTGGGGAGAACGGGGTCGATGGCGGCTCGGAGTCGGCGATTCGCACGGAGGCGGGCGGCGGATTCCGGTGACCTCAGAGCGGCGGTTGCAGGGGCTTCCTCGGTGCTTGGCGAGCGCGAAGAAGAGAGCGGGGAGCAGCAGGGTGCATGGGGGGGGGGGTCATGGCTTCCATTTGTAGCGGCCGGGGCGCGAGGGGGGCGCTCCCACGATGCTCAGCGAAAACGTGGGCACGGCGGTTGCTGCAGCGCCGGGCGCGGACGGTTGCCGAGCCGCGTGGGGAAGGGGACGGCGCCGACCTGTGGGACCGAGCGGTCAGCGGCTGTGGCACGAGGAAGGCACGGCGGTTGCCTGGTGCGGTGATGGACTGGCGCGGCTTGCTGGGCTGAGCGACCGAGGCGCGCGGCTGGGCTGGCCCAGGAAGGAGAGAGGGGGAAGAGCGAGCGGGCCGCGGGAAAGAAAGGGCCATGCGGGCCGAAAGTGAGGGAGAGGAGGGTATGGAAGGAAATTTCCTTTTTCTTTTTTTCCAAATGGATTTCCAAAAGCATTTTCAAATGATTTTTTTATTTCAATTCAAATTATATACAAAGTCAATCATTACAAAAGCAAATGTGCAGCAGCATGAATGCATCAACATGTTTCTATACTTATGATTGATTTTAATTCCACAAAAATTATTAATTTCCTATATTTGAGTGCACCCAATATAACATAAATAAATCAAATTTACTATTTTAAAAGATTTCAAGTTTTAGGGTGTTAGCTCTTCAAAGTTTGCCAGGCATTTATCCGACCATACATACTTAGCATTCTTTTCCAACAGAGCTGTCATAGGCTTGGCTAGCTTGGAAAAACCTTCAATGAACCTTCGGTAATATCCAGCTAATCCCAAAAAGCTACGAATCTCACTTACAGTTGTTGGTGGTTTTCAATTCAATACATCTTGCACTTTGCCTAGATCCACTGCTATTCCACCATTGGAGACTACATGACCCAGAAAAGAGACTTCCTTTAACCAAAACTCACACTTGCTCCGCTTAGCGTACAACTTATGTTCTCTAAGCTTTTGCAAGACCAACCTTATATGTTCAGCATGTTCTTCTTCAGTCTTGGAGAATATTAGTATGTCATCTATGAATACCACCACAAATTTATCCAGAAATTCCATGAACACCTTATTCATCAGATACATGAAGTATGTAGGTGCATTGGTCAATCCAAAAGACATAACGGTGTACTCATATAATCCATACCGTGTAGTGAATGCTGTCTTGGGTATGTCCGAGTTTCGAATCTTAAGCTGATGATACCCAGAGCGGAGATCAATCTTGGAGAACACATGAGCTCCTCTCAACTGATCAAACAAATCATCAATCCTAGGCAAAGGGTATTTATTCTTGATGGTAACCTCATTAAGTGAGCGGTAATCCACACACATCCATTGACTACCATCCTTCTTATCCACAAAGATCACAGGTGCCCCCCATGGGGAAGAATTGGGGCGTATGAAACCTTTTTCTTGCAACTCTTTTAGTTGTTTCTTAAGCTCTTCTAATTCATTAACTCCCATTCTATATGGACGTTTAGCTATTGGTGCAGTTCCAGGTAATAATTCAATAATGAATTCAATGTCTCGGTCAGGTGGCATACCTGGCAAGTCATCGGGGAAGACATCCGGGAACTCCTCCATGACATGATCTTGTTCATTGACTTCACCATCTAGCTAGTTCATTGTGGCTGTAGGCTGAGCATGCACTACCACTTCTACATAGATTCTATCTCCATTGAGTGATGTCACAACCACAGATTTCTCCTGACACTGAATCACTGCCCAGTGTTGTTTCAACCAATCCATTCCCAGGATAAGATCAATTCCCGCTGTTCTCAACACAATAGGCTTCACTTTGAAGTCTACCCCCCTTAAGGAAATGCTAGTTGAGGGGCTCCAATAAGAAGAGGGCATACTACCTCCCGGGGAATTTACTAGTATGGGGTTTTTCATGGCACACAAAGGTATGCTATGCATTCTAACAAAAGCTTGGGAGATAAAAGAATGCGAAGCACCAGAATCAAAAAGTACGGTAGCAGAAATAGAGTTGACGCTGAACGTACCTAGCATGACCTCAGGCGTCTCCTGAGCTGCATCAGATGACACATAGTTCACCTTCGCAGTGTGAGGTGGTCGGGCATTGAACTTCTGATTGCTGGTCTGGTTCTAAGGTGCTTGTTGGTTCTGCTTCTTAGGACACTGATGAGCATAGTGACCTACTTCTCCGCATCGGTAGCAGGCATTGGGATTGTTGGGTGCACCACTCTTCATAGGAGCATTGTTAGGCACTCCCTGGCGTGTTGCAGGATTGCTGGTCTGTTGCGGGGTACGCTGATTTCCAAAAGGAAGCCCCTGCAACCGCCGCTCCGAGGTCACCAGAATCCGCCGCCCGCCTCCGCGCGAATCGCCGACTCCGAGCCGCCGTCGACCCCGTTCTCCCCGCTGTGAGCTTCACCGTGATCCCCTCTCTCTCCCCGTGCAACTTATTTCCCATTTCGTAGGCCGTAGACCTTGTTTTGTGTGCGTCCGCGAGCTTTCGGCCGCCGGCCATGGCGCCTGCCGCCTCGGCCTTCCCCTCCGGCCGTCTTCTCGACCTGAGCGTGATCCCCTGCTCCCTCCCTCTCTTCCGGTGCGTTCGATTGCGCCAACCGTGGACCATAGGCCCGTAACCGAGCTCGCCGACATGTTTCTCGTCGCCGGCAATGGAGCGCCACCGCGGCTGCTACGGTGCCCGGCCGGAATCCTTCTCTCTCCCTCCCCAGGTCTAATCCGAGCCCTCCATCCATGATCCGACGGCCGAGATCTTCCGATACCCCTTCACATGGCTGATTTGCAAAAGAAACCCTGGACTTTTCTAAGTCCTAACCCGCAGTCCAAGGCGTAGTTCCCCGAATGCGCATTTTCGTTTGGAAAACGTAAACTTCACGGCTTAAGTCAAAAAATACGTTTTCAGTATTTACGGAAATGCCATTTGAACTGTTTCGCTTATAAAATTGTCGTTTTAGCTCCGAATTGATCCATTCAAATCGCGTTAGCTTCATAATTTCATAAGCTACATGTTGGAACTACTGTTAGTCAAGTTTGGAACTTTTTAATTTCATGATTAGATTTAATTAAATATATGGCTATAGGAAAACCCGTTTAAATCATAACTTTCGCATTTTAGCTCCGTTTTTCGTGAACTTCGCGTTGACATGATCGTAGCGAGACGTAGATTATATTTACAAACATTTTATCTTGTTTTCAATACTATTGGTGTACTATTCTAATGATAGGAATGTTTGCTTTGCATGAATGCTTTTGGAATGTTGTATGTTGCCGTGTTGGTCGCGTTCAGACGGTGAGGAAAATGTTGGAGACCAAGAACTCTTCGACAACCAGCAGGACCAGCACGAGTTTGTGAACCAAGGCAAGTATAGCATGGGCCTTCCTTGATATCCTATTTCACTTTAATCAATTACTTATTTGCATGTGTCTAATTTTGATACCCGTAAGGACATCCTAGTGATTGTTTATCTTGTTCCTTGTCTCCTATGGGTTAAATGCATATGGGTAGATTGCTAGTGCTCTAACTGAACTTGATATACATGATGATGAATGATTCTATGGAACAAAGAGTTTAACATGATTTATAACAACTGTTCCATAGGGCGAAAGTGCAAATGACCTTTGTTCATGTTGCTCCCAGCCCTCCATAAGGACTTATCTATCGGCAAAAGCTGGGACTGACAGTGCAACCGGGAGAGTCATATGGCTCTGACTTTAGCTCAGTAATAGGAACTTTTCTAGCTAGTTAGAGGTTACCTTTTTGGCGTAAATGGGGCTTGCCACGTTGGGTATAGGGCTGCCTCTGTTTCTATGAGTATAGCCACGATGGATATGTGCCATAGGAAAGGGGGTTCCTACATCTGCCTGCCAAGGAAACCTAGCGGCCCTAACTTGTTAGGGAAACCTATGAAATGGCTTCATAGTGTACCCTGTCCGCTCACCTTGGTAGTGACATGGGAGTAATTAACCCGGGCATATGGGGATCACGACTCGCGGTGAATGTGCACCACCTCTGCAGAGGGTAACAAACTGTTATAACAGCCGTGCTCACGGTTACGAGTGGCTCGGAAAACTCACAGAATAACTGGATACTTGATGATGTTCATTTAAGACGTTCTATGATGATATACGATACACTTTACACTGATATATGTTCGTATGGGATTAAATGGGAGCTTAAGCATAACTTGATAATACCTGAGAATAAAAGTTTGACTTACTAAAAATGCTAACTGCAGTAAACCAGTGTCAACCTTTTGAGCTTCATAACCCCATGTTAGCTTGTTAAGTACGGGATGTACTTACACTTGTTTATTTTCTTTATTTGGATGAAAATCCCGGATGGGTAACAGATGACAACGGGTATGAAGATTTCCCTGAGGATTTTTAGGCTTGTGGTCAACCAGTTGACCTTCCCTGTGATGGTGTTCCACGAGAGTGTTATCCCTTTACTATTCCGCTGTGTTGTGTAAGACTACTTAATATTATTATTTGTGATGTAAGAGACACCGTGATGATACTTTATATGATTTGTCGCTTGTGTGTGTGACTGATTTCTGGGCACACATGAGTATTGTGCATTCAATTTTATCCTTAAAATTGGGTGTGACAATTAGCGAGATGGAGTTCCTTGAGAACCAACTTCTCGTGTGCCATGGCGAAGTCGGATAGTGTGGATCAGAGTCGGCAGTGTTGTCGGTGGTGCTGGAGAAGCGAGGGTTGAGGCCAAGCAGCAGGTTGAGGACGAGCTGTGAGTCGAGGACAGTGTGGCCAACATTGCGTAGCCTTCATCTTCTGGCAGTACTTGTCGACAAAGAGGTCACCCTGAGTCATGGCGTGGAAATTGTGACTGAGGAAGACGGTGCAGGGAGGCTTGTTCGCTTGGAAGAAGCCCTCGATCATAGTCTAGTGCTGGTGGGCCATCTAGTCAAGCTTGAGGTCAGGCCAAGAATGTCGTCCTTGAAGAGCTGAGGAACGCAGGAGTTGGCGACTGCCTAAGCCGGGTCATCAGGACACGTCGCCGCCGTGCCGTCGACGTGCAAGCGAAGGCCAAATTTGCCACACAGGGTGAGGAAGAAGGGCGACCAGCGGGTGAAGTTAGGGTGCTTCAACTCGAGGGTGATCGACACGTGGGACTTGACGGTGATGGTGGCATATGGCGGTACGCTGAACACTGGTGCGAGATCTGACTTGGAGGAGGCGCTGGTGTGGGCACCAGCCATGGAGCTGGAGGTCAACTCTGTCTTTATGCTAGAGGGTGGGGAGATGGCGGAGTGCCGATGCCGCTAGCTATAGGGTTAGGAGGAGGGGGAGGCACGGCCCGGGCAATGGGGGTGGGCAGCAGTATGGTTAGGGGAATCGCCACATACCCATTGTGGGAGGTGCCTTTCATATATATATATATATATATATATAGCCATGTACAGGGAGAGTACACTTGTGATACAATTTAGCTAGACTATACAATTATCCTAATACAGAGTTCAGTATGTTCTCAACAAGTAGCAAACTTCAGTATGTTCTTTTCTTCTTCACCATATTGATAAATGGCACAGCTGGTCCATTGGCTATGAAATTTTATTCAGAACGGCACAGCAATTCTTCTCGGTACCTAGACATTTCTAATTATTTGGTGTTCAACTCGGGACAGAATCTAAATTAACACAACTACAGTTTGACAGTTGAAACTACTATGAAAGATATGCATCTAGTTTGTTACACTATGCAATTTACAACAACTGAAAAAAATATATCTGTTTTCCATTCAGCCGTAGTATCTGGACACTCCTTTTTCCTTCTTTGTGGCTTGCCGCATCGCGTCTAGCCATTGCCGCTTCCTTCCACCTGGCAACGTTGCCTAAACCCACCAACAAATTATCAGCAAATCTGGGCAACCTCAGCAGCGAGCGCCTCTGGGTTAGCGTCCGTGGAGCAATAGGTAACCTAAAGGATAGCTACTTCAAACGCAATTAATTCACTGATTGAAGCTAGTGTAACACCCCAAAATGGTAGCAATGTTCCAGAGCATTACGACACTTCACAACAACATCTAGTAAAAGAAAAGGATTACTGGAAGCAATAAACGCCAACTGAAGAGAACATTAAATTAAGTTTCTGCAATGAGATAACTAAATTAATATCGACACAAAGTATGAAAAGAATCCGACATCCAACTATTTTTTATTACAACCACTTGTGACTAAAAAGATGTGAATGTCATGGAAAGTGCACATTAAATTAAGTTCTCTTACACAAGTGTTGTTGGACAAGGGCCGTCAGCGGAGCGCAGCGGCGGCGACCAGGGCGGGACTGCTATGGTGGAGGGTGGGAGGGCGGGTGCGGGATCCGGCGGCGGCGGGGGCTAGGGAAAGTATTCGCCAGAGAGAGCATGGGAGAAGAGAGGGGAAGGACCTCGGACGTTGGGTCGAGGGAGGTGACGGGTCGGTTCTAGACTTGAGTCCGACTTAGGCAATCTTCATATTTTTTTTGCGTCACATGGCTTAGACGCGTTTTATTGGAGCATGTCATTGTTAACAGCCCCTGTTATCAGTGACGCATTTAGTTGGGAAGAGTCTCTGATAATTCATCATTGGTGATGTGTTTTGTTTCTGCACCATGGACGACACCTAGTAGTGTCACATTCCCTTTACCGTTACTAATGTAACATTAGTGACGTGTTTCGACTCCGAGTCACTAATTAAGTTGTCTCTTTTGTGCTGTTTTGACATATTGCCACTAGTAGATTCTGACTCGAAGTTCCCTCTTAATTAATTGGTTCCTTCTTATTTGACGCCATTAGATCTTTCTGAATGAAGGGATACATTATTTCCATGCACTCCAAAATTCCTCAAATAAACCATTGTCGATGACATAATTTATGCCGCAGAGAAAATATGTCATTCAATATATAACTCGATCAGCTAGTGTGAATTATTCATAGGTTGAGGACTAATTATTATGCATAAACAAGGAACAACATAGCCTGAATAAGCAAGTCTACATCTTAATACACGCGCAACGGCAGGTGGGCAAAATTACAACTCAGAACAGAGAATTGCATCTCGACAAGTTCTTCTCCACATCATTGGAATTGCCTCCATGCTTTACTTTTGTCACCTCGCTGTCGGCAGGCCCTGGTTGTCGGCTGTCGCTGCACTTTGTTTGTCGGTACCAGGTGTATAGTGCATAGGATGCAATATAGATCAGCAAGGGAATTACCAGAGCAATGACATTCCTGGACATCTCCCAGTCTCTGGTACTGCCTGCTGCGTAAGCAACCAGGAGGCCAACCAAATCTAGCAAAATGGCCATACGCAGTGACCATAGCGGCAACTCCTCATGCAATGGAAGCAGCAGGACGATGACGACGATGGACGCCATAAATGAAGTGGAGTTGCTATAGAAGAAAGCATGGTACCGACTTTTGTCAGTGTCGTGGAGGATTGAGTTGCTTGCAGAGTGACCATCGTTGTCTTGCCAGAGGCCACCTGGTGGTTTCAGGCCAGATTGGTATGCCACACTCGCAGCCAGGACTCCTAGCAGCATCAAGTACTCACGCAGCTTCTTCTGCTCCTCCTCCTTCTTCTCCTTGTCGTTGTCTTGTTCAGGGGATGCATCAGTATTAACAGTGCCACCTATGCCTGCGTCGCCGCCAACAGATGGCCCATCTCCTTTATCATGACGATGTTCCATAAGTCGTCGAATCAAGAGAATGACCACCCACGAGGTTACACAAGTGAAAACCAGAGCAAACAATACCAAGACATAGATAGAGGTTCGCAGTTGCCGGGAACTTCCTGCAGCGTATGCGCCCATTAACCCAAACAAGCCCACCACCATGCACACAAAGAAGGCATAGCACCGTATGCCTGGCATGTACAGGTTTGGGTTCACTAGCAGGACAATCAGGGCCACGGACACCATGAAGCTCGTCGCGTTGCAGTAGAAGAAGGCTCGGTACTGGCCAGGGTAGTTGTCGAGAAGGACCGGGAATCCTGCACGGTGACCAAACTCATCATCCGCTGACCAGAAGCCGCCTGGCGGGGTCAGCCCAGCTTGGTAAGTGATTGTAGCAGCTAAGATTGCAAGGAGCAGTAACACCTCCCGTTTACTGTCCAACTCATGAGCATTTCCATGTTTGTCCTCTTTGTCTAGTGTGAAGAAGATGATATGAATCACCACGTAGACAAGGACGGCACCAGCCAAGGCAACAACATATATGGAGGTGCTCACATCCCTGCAGCACCCTGCGGCATATGCAACTATGAGTCCAAACAGATCCACTAACATGGCTGCCTCCAGTGAGCGCGCATAACTAGGAATCTGCACTTCACCATAAGGATGACAACCAAGGATGCCACAAATGCTGCTGAGTTGCTGTAGAAGAACACCTTGTACCGCTGAGGGTGTGTTGTGAGGAGTACCGGATCACCAACCTTATGGTGGCCATCCCGGTTGTCTGACCACAGACCGCCCGGTGGATCTAGTCCGGCTTGGTAAGTGACGCTCGCAACAAGGGAAGCAAGCAAATAACAAGATCATGAGCCTTTTCCAGTCCTACATCATCTTGTCCTCTATCCCTGTAAATTCAGACGTATATAGATAGAATTAGTTAAGGGTAAAGTTCATTTTTCAACTTCAACTACTAAGTTACATAGCAATTCGATTTTCAACCTTGAACTACAAGACTAGGTACTAGATACCCTCCAACTGTTGAGACAAAATTTGACCCCCTAGCTGGTTTCAAAGTTGTTTTTTCTATTTTCTAAACATAATAAAATTTGGTTTAATATCTAAAAAATTATAAGTAAATTATTTTAATTATAAAAATGTGAAACTAGTATCAGTTCTTTTTTTTTGGAAAATGTTATCTATCTCTCGGTGATCTATTTAGAGAGATTTGGTACTTATTTATTTTTGTTCCTATTGTTTTATATTGCTCGTGTGACTTCCAGCCACGAAAAATGTTATTGGACTGCCGTGCAAGCAAAGAAAACTTGACTTGCTGGCTTAGAGGAATCTAGGGAAGAGGCTTGTGGTCGTCATATGATATATATACCTGCTGCTACCAGGTGGCCCATGTGGTGCATTGGGTGTTCTTGGCGACCAATTGATTTCCCTTGTGCTTGGTTGACGACATCGTTGAGCGGCTCTAGTAATTGCCACTTGGAGGAAGATGTATGCAAGAACTGCGCCAATCAGAGAGACTACATAGATAGTAGTGTCAATCTCTCTGCAGCTCCCAGCAGCATAGGCCCCAACGAGGCCAAAGAGCGCGACGACGATGAGCCCGTACAGCGCAACAGACCGTACAGAGAGTTCCTTCTTGAGCCTCTTGTCGAGGAGCAGCATGATGATGAGAAGGGAGGCGACAAACGCAGTTGTGTTGCAGACAAAGAACGCCTGGTAGCGGGCGGAGCTGTGGTCCTGCAGAATTGGGAGGCTCACACGGAGGCCATCCTGGATGTTGCTCCAGAAGCCACCCGGTGGGCTTAGCCCACCCCCATATGTGATGGTAACAACAAAGGTCGCAAGTAGCATCAAGACCCTCACTACTTGCGACCTTGTCCTTTACTTTCTCATGATCCTCCTTTTGCTGCTGCTTATCATCTTTACATTTCTCTAGCTTGGAGATGATATAAAGTGAGAAAGTAAGCACGGCGTAGGCCAAGACAACAGACATTACCAGTGTGGAGTATATGGTTGTGAATGCATCGCGGCAGCTTCCGGCAGCTTAGGCCCCCATGAGTCCAAGTAAATCGAGGACCATGACCACCCGGAGCACGGTTTCACAGACTCCGTTGTTGCCCTCCTGCAGGATGAGGAGGAGGAGGCAGACCACGACCGAGGCCGCAAACGCAGTCGCGTTGCAGTAGTAGAAGGTGAGGTATCGGCTATGGTGGGTGTCCAAAAGGATTAGGTCACCGGCGCGGTGACCATCCTTTGTGTCGTCGTCCTGCCAGACTCCTCCTGGCAGGTGAGGCCGGCAACGTATGTCACCGACACAACCAGAGTGGCCAGTAGAAGAAGGTACTTCTTCAGCTTGTACTCTGCTGAAGGATTGTTGTCCTCGGACTGGGTTGGTGCCATTTGGTTGGAGGATGCTCTGCTTTTGCCTGTTGGATATTGCTTGCTTGTTGGTGGTGGAAAGAACACTCTTGAGCCGATGTGATTGAACCTGTGTGCTTTCGAGGTCTTATATATTAGTTATATACTAGTATAGCTCTGCAAGTGCACATACATATATAGCTTGATGTGATGTTTCCTCTGTGTGTCAGCTAATCGTATCATGACTCCATCAGGTCATCTCGGTCAAAATTTTATATATCCTTCTTCTTCTTTTTCCTATACCTAGCAAGAATATAGCATTTTTTTTGTAACTTAACAAGCATATCAGTCGTGGTCTTCAGCAGTCTTGGTCACTATGGAGACTTTAATGTTGAGTTGTCATATTCACACGCAAGTTAACTCCCGTTCCCATTGCGAAGACCGGCAACAGCAAGTCGACTCCACGACTAGTGAACCAACACACATCGAAAGCTGATTCCAAGAATGCAGAAGATGCTGTATACTTCTGTAATCAATATGACATCATGCTACTTGTGTAATCAATATGACATCATGCTCTTCTCTGATACTTGATCTTTGTTTAAACAGCTCTTGCTCAAGTGCTACTATATTGCATTCTTGTAGACAAAAAAATTAAAAACATACAAGGATTCATGTTCACAACAAGTTCATGCCGATGCATGTTATGCTATTCACATCGTGTAAGGATTGATCTAACCTGCCTTAAGCTCATTTAATAATGCATAGAAGTGGTAGGCATGCTGTCGCTGTATATATGCTCGTCATTCTTTTGTAATATATACAGGAAGCATATGACCGAAACATATATTATATACAAACATCTATCTTTTATATTAACTAGTGCATCAACCCGTGCTCTCGTACGGGCTAGAATTTTAGGAGATATAACTATTAATTATTGTTTAATGCATTTGATGAATAAAGAATTACTTATATTAAGTTTATGTTTTTGTCTTTGTTTATTTTCTAACATAATAGATACTCATAGCCTATATCCAATTATCATTAACTTATTAATATACTTTTTTTTTTGCAAGGGATTGATCTTTAAATTCATTATCTTAATTATTGTTTAAATTATCTTTCATAATAATAAAGATGGTAACTATATGCAATCTTACGGGGGTTATTTGGAATTATGTTTCATAATGACAAAGGTGTGTAATTTAGATGCAAATTTAGGGGGTTATTGAACTGTCTTTCATAATCACAGATGTGGGTAGTTATATACAAATTTAGGGGGTTATTCCGAATTATCTTGCGTAATGGCAGCGGTGGGTAATTAGATGCAAATTAGGGGTTACTTTATGTATTTTTCATAACGGCGGTGGTGGGTAATTTTTACTCTAAATTACAATAGATCAATGGCTATTATCGATGATGATGATTCGAGTCTACCAAATTAAAGGCCAGATGTTTCTGATTGATGTGAGAATTTCTAGAATTTATCTTTTTTTCTAGCGCGTCCGGTGGGAATTAACGTGCCTCTAATTAGTAATAGTAAGATACACAGAATAAAAAAGCCTTCACGGTCGCCTAGATAGCCTAGAAATTACGAGATTGATCAGCAAAAAAGAGAAGAATATCCACCATTGTATTTTATGATAGATCTACGGTCAAGAATAAATAAACACTACTGGGAATTTTTTGGTTTCCAGTAGTAAAAGTATTAGAAAATAGAAAAAATATACATAGTTGAATTTTATGATGATCTAATAATGGCCGAGAATAAATAGAGTATAAAACAAAAGAATATGGAATGTTAGATTTTATGATAATCCAACGTCCGAGAATAAAAAGGTATCGATATCAAATACAAGACCTAGAATTTATGAGATTAATCGAAAAAAAGAAAAGAATATGTAGTGTTGGATATTACAAGGATCAAACGGACGAGAACAAATACACTAATCTTATCAAATACAAGGCCTAGAAATTATTAAAAGATTAATTGGAAAAAAAAGAAAAGAATATGAATCTTCAAATTTTATGATGATCTAATGGCTAATATTAAGTAGAGTATTCATGTCAAATACAAGCCTAGAAATTACGAAGATTAGTTAGAAAAAGAAAGAAATCTTATGCATTGTTGGATTTTACGATGATTTAACCGCCGAGAACAAATAGAGTATTTGTGTCAAATACAAGGCCCAAAATTATGAGATTAATCAAGGAAAAAAAAAATATGTACCTGTAACACCCCGGTGTTATGCCAGCATTTAGGCACTGCAAATCATGCATATCATGCATCATCAAGCATCTTAATCATACATGCCTAATCATGTAAATAATAACTGAAACCCTGCTTCGAAACATACGAAACATGCTCGTGAAACGTAAATGTTGTATACACTTGTTAGAGTTATTTTTGCCCTGATTATGCTTGGCTAGGTTAGTAAAACATGTTTGGCTATCATTGTAAATCATCTAGAATTATTTAGCATAATTTTTGGAGGCAAAGTTTGTATTCAAATTATTGCCAAATTTTGCTTTAAAAATAATTCTCCAAAAATTAGGGTTTTGAGTTAAATTGACTTTAATTTTATAATTCAAAATCTATCAAAAATTGGACTTTGGTCATAAAATCAAAGTTGTAGAGGATTAAATTCTAAGCAATTTTCCTTTTTGGGACATTTTCAAAAGATGTCATTTTCTTGCTCAAAATGATATTTGAAAACTGGTATTTGAAAATTTCTTGAAATATAATTTGAAAATTGCTTTTCTCCCTTCATGGGCCGCCGCCTCGCTTCTCGGCCCTGGAGCTGGCTTGAAGTAGTACTTGCACTTCCAGCCAATCTCCTCGTCCTCCACGGGGACAGCTGGGGAGGGTGCAGGTGTAGGGGAAGTAGCCGTTGACTCCTCAGGTGTAGCTACAACAGGATAGACGGGCACGGCGACTGGTGTAGGAGCAGGTGTAGGCGTTGGTGTAGCCATCTCCTCATCGTCGGAGATGATCACAATCTCCCTCTCCACCTATGGGGCACGTGGGGTGAACATGGCACGATAGCCGGCGGTGCTGAGGCGAGCAGTCTTCGGATTATGAGATATCTATAGATTTAAAGTGAGATAGAATTAGAATCAACAATTTTAAATAATAGATTAAGGTATGAAAAGCATAAATGTTTTAATAAAATAACAAGAATAAAACAGTAAGCAAGAAACCAGAGGAGCAAAGATGTTAAAACGTCCATTTTCTAACTAGGCTTGCGTCCTACAGTCAACACGGCTCTGATACCAATTTGTCACACCCAATTTTAAAGATAAAATTGAATGCACAATACTCATGTGTGCCTAGGAATCAGTCACACACACAAGTCGACAAATCATATAAAGTATCATCACGGTGTCTCTTACATCACAAATAATAATATTAAGTAGTCTTACACAACACAGCAGAATAGTAAAGGGATAACACTCTCGTGGAACACTATCACAGGAAAGGTCAACTGGTTGACCACAAGCCTAAAAATCCTTAGGGAAATCTTCATACCCGTTGTCATCTGTTACCCATCCGGGATTTTCATCCAAATAAAGAAAATAAACAAGTGTAAGTACATCCCGTACTTAATAAGCTAACATGGGGTTATGAAGCTCAAAAGGTTGACACTGGTTTACTGCAGTTAGCATTTTTAGTAAGTCAAACTTTTATTCTCAGGTATTATCAAGTTATGCTTAAGCTCCCATTTAATCCCATACGAACATATATTAGTGTAAAGTGTATCGTATATCATCATAGAACATCTTAAATGAACATCATCAAGTATCCAGTTATTCTATGAGTTTTTCGGGCCACTCGTAACCGTGAGCACGGCTGTTATAACAGTTTGTTACCCTCTGCAGAGGTGGTGCACATTCACCACGAGTCATGATCCCTATATGCCCGGGTTAATTACTCCCATATCACTACCAAGGTGAGCGGGCAGGGTACACTATTAAGCCATTTCCTAGGTTTCCCTAACAAGTTAGGGCCGCTAGGTTTCCTTAGCAGGCAGATGTAGCAACCCCCTTTCCTATGGCACATATCCATCGCGGCTATACTCATAGGAACAGAGGTAGCCCTATACCCAACGTGGCAAGCCCCATTTGCGCCAAAAAGGTAACCTCTAACTAGCTAGAAAAGTTCCTATTACTGAGCTAAAGTCAGAGCCATATGACTCTCCCGGTTGCACTGTTAGTCTCAGCTTTTGCCGACAGATAAGTCCTTATGGAGGGCTAGGAGCAACATGAACAAAAGTCATTTGCACTTTCGCCCTATGGAACAGTTGTTATAAATCATGTTAAACTCTTTGTTCCATAGAATTATTCATCATCATGTATATCAAGTTCAGTTAGAGCACTAGCAATCTACCCATATGCATTTAACCCATAGGAGACAAGGAACAAGATAAACAATCACTAGGATGTCCTTACGGGTATCAAAATTAGACACATGCAAATGAGTAATTGATTAAAGTGAAATAGGATATCAAGAAAGGCCCATGCTATACTTGCCTTGGTTCACAAACTCGTGCTGGTCCTACTGGTCGTCGAAGAGTTCTTGGTCTCCAACGTTTTCCTCACCGTCTAAACGCGACCAACACGGCAACATACAACATTCCAAAAGCATTCATGCAAAGCAAACATTCCTATCATTAGAACAGTACACCAACAGTATTGAAAACATGATAAAATGTTTGTAAACATAATCTACGTCTCGCTACGATCATGTCAACGCGAAGTTCACGAAAAACGGAGCTAAAATGCGAAAGTTATGATTTAAACGGGTTTTCCTATAGCCATATATTTAATTAAATCTAATCATGAAATTAAAAAGTTCCAAACTTGACTAACAGTAGTTCCAACATGTAGCTTATGAAATTACGAAGCTAACGCAATTTGAATGGATCAATTCAGAGCTAAAACGACAATTTTATAAGCGAAACAGTTCAAATGGCATTTCCGTAAATACTGAAAACGTATTTTTTGACTTAAGCCGTGAAGTTTACGTTTTCCAACCGAAAATGCGCATTCGGGGACCTACGCCTTGGACTGAGGGTTAGGACTTAGAAAAGTCCAGGGTTTCTTTTGCAAATCAGCCACGCGAAGGGGTATCGGAAGATCTCGGCCGTCGGATCATGGATGGAGGGCTCGGATTAGACCTGGGGAGGGAGAGAGAAGGATTCCGACCGGGCATAGTAGCAGCCGCGGCGGCGCTCCATTGCCGGCGACGAGAAACACGTCGGCGAGCTCGGTTATGGGCCTACGGTCCACGGTTGGCGCAACTGAATGCACCGGAAGAGAGGGAAGGAGCAGGGGATCACGCTCAGGTCGAGAAGACGGCCGGAGGGGAAGGCCGGGGCGGCGGGCGCCATGGCCGGCGGCCGAAAGCTCACGGACGCACACAAAACAAGGTCTACGGCCTACGAAACGGGAAATAAGTTGCACGGGGAGAGAGAGGGGATCACGGTGAAGCTCACAGTGGGGAGAACGGGGTCGATGGCGGCTCGGAGTCGGCGATTCGCACGGAGGCGGGCGGCGGATTCCGGTGACCTCAGAGCGGCGGTTGCAGGGGCTTCCTCGGTGCTTGGCGAGCGCGAAGAAGAGAGCGGGGAGCAGCAGGGTGCATGGGGGGGGGGGTCATGGCTTCCATTTGTAGCGGCCGGGGCGCGAGGGGGGCGCTCCCACGATGCTCAGCGAAAACGTGGGCACGGCGGTTGCTGCAGCGCCGGGCGCGGACGGTTGCCGAGCCGCGTGGGGAAGGGGACGGCGCCGACCTGTGGGACCGAGCGGTCAGCGGCTGTGGCACGAGGAAGGCACGGCGGTTGCCTGGTGCGGTGATGGACTGGCGCGGCTTGCTGGGCTGAGCGACCGAGGCGCGCGGCTGGGCTGGCCCAGGAAGGAGAGAGGGGGAAGAGCGAGCGGGCCGCGGGAAAGAAAGGGCCATGCGGGCCGAAAGTGAGGGAGAGGAGGGTATGGAAGGAAATTTCCTTTTTCTTTTTTTCCAAATGGATTTCCAAAAGCATTTTCAAATGATTTTTTTATTTCAATTCAAATTATATACAAAGTCAATCATTACAAAAGCAAATGTGCAGCAGCATGAATGCATCAACATGTTTCTATACTTATGATTGATTTTAATTCCACAAAAATTATTAATTTCCTATATTTGAGTGCACCCAATATAACATAAATAAATCAAATTTACTATTTTAAAAGATTTCAAGTTTTAGGGTGTTAGCTCTTCAAAGTTTGCCAGGCATTTATCCGACCATACATACTTAGCATTCTTTTCCAACAGAGCTGTCATAGGCTTGGCTAGCTTGGAAAAACCTTCAATGAACCTTCGGTAATATCCAGCTAATCCCAAAAAGCTACGAATCTCACTTACAGTTGTTGGTGGTTTTCAATTCAATACATCTTGCACTTTGCCTAGATCCACTGCTATTCCACCATTGGAGACTACATGACCCAGAAAAGAGACTTCCTTTAACCAAAACTCACACTTGCTCCGCTTAGCGTACAACTTATGTTCTCTAAGCTTTTGCAAGACCAACCTTATATGTTCAGCATGTTCTTCTTCAGTCTTGGAGAATATTAGTATGTCATCTATGAATACCACCACAAATTTATCCAGAAATTCCATGAACACCTTATTCATCAGATACATGAAGTATGTAGGTGCATTGGTCAATCCAAAAGACATAACGGTGTACTCATATAATCCATACCGTGTAGTGAATGCTGTCTTGGGTATGTCCGAGTTTCGAATCTTAAGCTGATGATACCCAGAGCGGAGATCAATCTTGGAGAACACATGAGCTCCTCTCAACTGATCAAACAAATCATCAATCCTAGGCAAAGGGTATTTATTCTTGATGGTAACCTCATTAAGTGAGCGGTAATCCACACACATCCATTGACTACCATCCTTCTTATCCACAAAGATCACAGGTGCCCCCCATGGGGAAGAATTGGGGCGTATGAAACCTTTTTCTTGCAACTCTTTTAGTTGTTTCTTAAGCTCTTCTAATTCATTAACTCCCATTCTATATGGACGTTTAGCTATTGGTGCAGTTCCAGGTAATAATTCAATAATGAATTCAATGTCTCGGTCAGGTGGCATACCTGGCAAGTCATCGGGGAAGACATCCGGGAACTCCTCCATGACATGATCTTGTTCATTGACTTCACCATCTAGCTAGTTCATTGTGGCTGTAGGCTGAGCATGCACTACCACTTCTACATAGATTCTATCTCCATTGAGTGATGTCACAACCACAGATTTCTCCTGACACTGAATCACTGCCCAGTGTTGTTTCAACCAATCCATTCCCAGGATAAGATCAATTCCCGCTGTTCTCAACACAATAGGCTTCACTTTGAAGTCTACCCCCCTTAAGGAAATGCTAGTTGAGGGGCTCCAATAAGAAGAGGGCATACTACCTCCCGGGGAATTTACTAGTATGGGGTTTTTCATGGCACACAAAGGTATGCTATGCATTCTAACAAAAGCTTGGGAGATAAAAGAATGCGAAGCACCAGAATCAAAAAGTACGGTAGCAGAAATAGAGTTGACGCTGAACGTACCTAGCATGACCTCAGGCGTCTCCTGAGCTGCATCAGATGACACATAGTTCACCTTCGCAGTGTGAGGTGGTCGGGCATTGAACTTCTGATTGCTGGTCTGGTTCTAAGGTGCTTGTTGGTTCTGCTTCTTAGGACACTGATGAGCATAGTGACCTACTTCTCCGCATCGGTAGCAGGCATTGGGATTGTTGGGTGCACCACTCTTCATAGGAGCATTGTTAGGCACTCCCTGGCGTGTTGCAGGATTGCTGGTCTGTTGCGGGGTACGCTGATTTCCAAAAGGAAGCCCCTGCAACCGCCGCTCCGAGGTCACCAGAATCCGCCGCCCGCCTCCGCGCGAATCGCCGACTCCGAGCCGCCGTCGACCCCGTTCTCCCCGCTGTGAGCTTCACCGTGATCCCCTCTCTCTCCCCGTGCAACTTATTTCCCATTTCGTAGGCCGTAGACCTTGTTTTGTGTGCGTCCGCGAGCTTTCGGCCGCCGGCCATGGCGCCTGCCGCCTCGGCCTTCCCCTCCGGCCGTCTTCTCGACCTGAGCGTGATCCCCTGCTCCCTCCCTCTCTTCCGGTGCGTTCGATTGCGCCAACCGTGGACCATAGGCCCGTAACCGAGCTCGCCGACATGTTTCTCGTCGCCGGCAATGGAGCGCCACCGCGGCTGCTACGGTGCCCGGCCGGAATCCTTCTCTCTCCCTCCCCAGGTCTAATCCGAGCCCTCCATCCATGATCCGACGGCCGAGATCTTCCGATACCCCTTCACATGGCTGATTTGCAAAAGAAACCCTGGACTTTTCTAAGTCCTAACCCGCAGTCCAAGGCGTAGTTCCCCGAATGCGCATTTTCGTTTGGAAAACGTAAACTTCACGGCTTAAGTCAAAAAATACGTTTTCAGTATTTACGGAAATGCCATTTGAACTGTTTCGCTTATAAAATTGTCGTTTTAGCTCCGAATTGATCCATTCAAATCGCGTTAGCTTCATAATTTCATAAGCTACATGTTGGAACTACTGTTAGTCAAGTTTGGAACTTTTTAATTTCATGATTAGATTTAATTAAATATATGGCTATAGGAAAACCCGTTTAAATCATAACTTTCGCATTTTAGCTCCGTTTTTCGTGAACTTCGCGTTGACATGATCGTAGCGAGACGTAGATTATATTTACAAACATTTTATCTTGTTTTCAATACTATTGGTGTACTATTCTAATGATAGGAATGTTTGCTTTGCATGAATGCTTTTGGAATGTTGTATGTTGCCGTGTTGGTCGCGTTCAGACGGTGAGGAAAATGTTGGAGACCAAGAACTCTTCGACAACCAGCAGGACCAGCACGAGTTTGTGAACCAAGGCAAGTATAGCATGGGCCTTCCTTGATATCCTATTTCACTTTAATCAATTACTTATTTGCATGTGTCTAATTTTGATACCCGTAAGGACATCCTAGTGATTGTTTATCTTGTTCCTTGTCTCCTATGGGTTAAATGCATATGGGTAGATTGCTAGTGCTCTAACTGAACTTGATATACATGATGATGAATGATTCTATGGAACAAAGAGTTTAACATGATTTATAACAACTGTTCCATAGGGCGAAAGTGCAAATGACCTTTGTTCATGTTGCTCCCAGCCCTCCATAAGGACTTATCTATCGGCAAAAGCTGGGACTGACAGTGCAACCGGGAGAGTCATATGGCTCTGACTTTAGCTCAGTAATAGGAACTTTTCTAGCTAGTTAGAGGTTACCTTTTTGGCGTAAATGGGGCTTGCCACGTTGGGTATAGGGCTGCCTCTGTTTCTATGAGTATAGCCACGATGGATATGTGCCATAGGAAAGGGGGTTCCTACATCTGCCTGCCAAGGAAACCTAGCGGCCCTAACTTGTTAGGGAAACCTATGAAATGGCTTCATAGTGTACCCTGTCCGCTCACCTTGGTAGTGACATGGGAGTAATTAACCCGGGCATATGGGGATCACGACTCGCGGTGAATGTGCACCACCTCTGCAGAGGGTAACAAACTGTTATAACAGCCGTGCTCACGGTTACGAGTGGCTCGGAAAACTCACAGAATAACTGGATACTTGATGATGTTCATTTAAGACGTTCTATGATGATATACGATACACTTTACACTGATATATGTTCGTATGGGATTAAATGGGAGCTTAAGCATAACTTGATAATACCTGAGAATAAAAGTTTGACTTACTAAAAATGCTAACTGCAGTAAACCAGTGTCAACCTTTTGAGCTTCATAACCCCATGTTAGCTTGTTAAGTACGGGATGTACTTACACTTGTTTATTTTCTTTATTTGGATGAAAATCCCGGATGGGTAACAGATGACAACGGGTATGAAGATTTCCCTGAGGATTTTTAGGCTTGTGGTCAACCAGTTGACCTTCCCTGTGATGGTGTTCCACGAGAGTGTTATCCCTTTACTATTCCGCTGTGTTGTGTAAGACTACTTAATATTATTATTTGTGATGTAAGAGACACCGTGATGATACTTTATATGATTTGTCGCTTGTGTGTGTGACTGATTTCTGGGCACACATGAGTATTGTGCATTCAATTTTATCCTTAAAATTGGGTGTGACAATTAGCGAGATGGAGTTCCTTGAGAACCAACTTCTCGTGTGCCATGGCGAAGTCGGATAGTGTGGATCAGAGTCGGCAGTGTTGTCGGTGGTGCTGGAGAAGCGAGGGTTGAGGCCAAGCAGCAGGTTGAGGACGAGCTGTGAGTCGAGGACAGTGTGGCCAACATTGCGTAGCCTTCATCTTCTGGCAGTACTTGTCGACAAAGAGGTCACCCTGAGTCATGGCGTGGAAATTGTGACTGAGGAAGACGGTGCAGGGAGGCTTGTTCGCTTGGAAGAAGCCCTCGATCATAGTCTAGTGCTGGTGGGCCATCTAGTCAAGCTTGAGGTCAGGCCAAGAATGTCGTCCTTGAAGAGCTGAGGAACGCAGGAGTTGGCGACTGCCTAAGCCGGGTCATCAGGACACGTCGCCGCCGTGCCGTCGACGTGCAAGCGAAGGCCAAATTTGCCACACAGGGTGAGGAAGAAGGGCGACCAGCGGGTGAAGTTAGGGTGCTTCAACTCGAGGGTGATCGACACGTGGGACTTGACGGTGATGGTGGCATATGGCGGTACGCTGAACACTGGTGCGAGATCTGACTTGGAGGAGGCGCTGGTGTGGGCACCAGCCATGGAGCTGGAGGTCAACTCTGTCTTTATGCTAGAGGGTGGGGAGATGGCGGAGTGCCGATGCCGCTAGCTATAGGGTTAGGAGGAGGGGGAGGCACGGCCCGGGCAATGGGGGTGGGCAGCAGTATGGTTAGGGGAATCGCCACATACCCATTGTGGGAGGTGCCTTTCATATATATATATATATATATATATAGCCATGTACAGGGAGAGTACACTTGTGATACAATTTAGCTAGACTATACAATTATCCTAATACAGAGTTCAGTATGTTCTCAACAAGTAGCAAACTTCAGTATGTTCTTTTCTTCTTCACCATATTGATAAATGGCACAGCTGGTCCATTGGCTATGAAATTTTATTCAGAACGGCACAGCAATTCTTCTCGGTACCTAGACATTTCTAATTATTTGGTGTTCAACTCGGGACAGAATCTAAATTAACACAACTACAGTTTGACAGTTGAAACTACTATGAAAGATATGCATCTAGTTTGTTACACTATGCAATTTACAACAACTGAAAAAAATATATCTGTTTTCCATTCAGCCGTAGTATCTGGACACTCCTTTTTCCTTCTTTGTGGCTTGCCGCATCGCGTCTAGCCATTGCCGCTTCCTTCCACCTGGCAACGTTGCCTAAACCCACCAACAAATTATCAGCAAATCTGGGCAACCTCAGCAGCGAGCGCCTCTGGGTTAGCGTCCGTGGAGCAATAGGTAACCTAAAGGATAGCTACTTCAAACGCAATTAATTCACTGATTGAAGCTAGTGTAACACCCCAAAATGGTAGCAATGTTCCAGAGCATTACGACACTTCACAACAACATCTAGTAAAAGAAAAGGATTACTGGAAGCAATAAACGCCAACTGAAGAGAACATTAAATTAAGTTTCTGCAATGAGATAACTAAATTAATATCGACACAAAGTATGAAAAGAATCCGACATCCAACTATTTTTTATTACAACCACTTGTGACTAAAAAGATGTGAATGTCATGGAAAGTGCACATTAAATTAAGTTCTCTTACACAAGTGTTGTTGGACAAGGGCCGTCAGCGGAGCGCAGCGGCGGCGACCAGGGCGGGACTGCTATGGTGGAGGGTGGGAGGGCGGGTGCGGGATCCGGCGGCGGCGGGGGCTAGGGAAAGTATTCGCCAGAGAGAGCATGGGAGAAGAGAGGGGAAGGACCTCGGACGTTGGGTCGAGGGAGGTGACGGGTCGGTTCTAGACTTGAGTCCGACTTAGGCAATCTTCATATTTTTTTTGCGTCACATGGCTTAGACGCGTTTTATTGGAGCATGTCATTGTTAACAGCCCCTGTTATCAGTGACGCATTTAGTTGGGAAGAGTCTCTGATAATTCATCATTGGTGATGTGTTTTGTTTCTGCACCATGGACGACACCTAGTAGTGTCACATTCCCTTTACCGTTACTAATGTAACATTAGTGACGTGTTTCGACTCCGAGTCACTAATTAAGTTGTCTCTTTTGTGCTGTTTTGACATATTGCCACTAGTAGATTCTGACTCGAAGTTCCCTCTTAATTAATTGGTTCCTTCTTATTTGACGCCATTAGATCTTTCTGAATGAAGGGATACATTATTTCCATGCACTCCAAAATTCCTCAAATAAACCATTGTCGATGACATAATTTATGCCGCAGAGAAAATATGTCATTCAATATATAACTCGATCAGCTAGTGTGAATTATTCATAGGTTGAGGACTAATTATTATGCATAAACAAGGAACAACATAGCCTGAATAAGCAAGTCTACATCTTAATACACGCGCAACGGCAGGTGGGCAAAATTACAACTCAGAACAGAGAATTGCATCTCGACAAGTTCTTCTCCACATCATTGGAATTGCCTCCATGCTTTACTTTTGTCACCTCGCTGTCGGCAGGCCCTGGTTGTCGGCTGTCGCTGCACTTTGTTTGTCGGTACCAGGTGTATAGTGCATAGGATGCAATATAGATCAGCAAGGGAATTACCAGAGCAATGACATTCCTGGACATCTCCCAGTCTCTGGTACTGCCTGCTGCGTAAGCAACCAGGAGGCCAACCAAATCTAGCAAAATGGCCATACGCAGTGACCATAGCGGCAACTCCTCATGCAATGGAAGCAGCAGGACGATGACGACGATGGACGCCATAAATGAAGTGGAGTTGCTATAGAAGAAAGCATGGTACCGACTTTTGTCAGTGTCGTGGAGGATTGAGTTGCTTGCAGAGTGACCATCGTTGTCTTGCCAGAGGCCACCTGGTGGTTTCAGGCCAGATTGGTATGCCACACTCGCAGCCAGGACTCCTAGCAGCATCAAGTACTCACGCAGCTTCTTCTGCTCCTCCTCCTTCTTCTCCTTGTCGTTGTCTTGTTCAGGGGATGCATCAGTATTAACAGTGCCACCTATGCCTGCGTCGCCGCCAACAGATGGCCCATCTCCTTTATCATGACGATGTTCCATAAGTCGTCGAATCAAGAGAATGACCACCCACGAGGTTACACAAGTGAAAACCAGAGCAAACAATACCAAGACATAGATAGAGGTTCGCAGTTGCCGGGAACTTCCTGCAGCGTATGCGCCCATTAACCCAAACAAGCCCACCACCATGCACACAAAGAAGGCATAGCACCGTATGCCTGGCATGTACAGGTTTGGGTTCACTAGCAGGACAATCAGGGCCACGGACACCATGAAGCTCGTCGCGTTGCAGTAGAAGAAGGCTCGGTACTGGCCAGGGTAGTTGTCGAGAAGGACCGGGAATCCTGCACGGTGACCAAACTCATCATCCGCTGACCAGAAGCCGCCTGGCGGGGTCAGCCCAGCTTGGTAAGTGATTGTAGCAGCTAAGATTGCAAGGAGCAGTAACACCTCCCGTTTACTGTCCAACTCATGAGCATTTCCATGTTTGTCCTCTTTGTCTAGTGTGAAGAAGATGATATGAATCACCACGTAGACAAGGACGGCACCAGCCAAGGCAACAACATATATGGAGGTGCTCACATCCCTGCAGCACCCTGCGGCATATGCAACTATGAGTCCAAACAGATCCACTAACATGGCTGCCTCCAGTGAGCGGCGCATAACTAGGAATCTGCACTTCACCATAAGGATGACAACCAAGGATGCCACAAATGCTGCTGAGTTGCTGTAGAAGAACACCTTGTACCGCTGAGGGTGTGTTGTGAGGAGTACCGGATCACCAACCTTATGGTGGCCATCCCGGTTGTCTGACCACAGACCGCCCGGTGGATCTAGTCCGGCTTGGTAAGTGACGCTCGCAACAAGGGAAGCAAGCAAAATAACAAGATCATGAGCCTTTTCCAGTCCTACATCATCTTGTCCTCTATCCCTGTAAATTCAGACGTATATAGATAGAATTAGTTAAGGGTAAAGTTCATTTTTCAAACTTCAACTACTAAGTTACATAGCAATTCGATTTTCAACCTTGAACTACAAGACTAGGTACTAGATACCCTCCAACTGTTGAGACAAAATTTGACCCCCTAGCTGGTTTCAAAGTTGTTTTTTCTATTTTCTAAACATAATAAAATTTTGGTTTAATATCTAAAAAATTATAAGTAAATTATTTTAATTTATAAAAATGTGAAACTAGTATCAGTTCTTTTTTTTTGGAAAATGTTATCTATCTCTCGGTGATCTATTTAGAGAGATTTGGTACTTATTTATTTTTGTTCCTATTGTTTTATATTGCTCGTGTGACTTCCAGCCACGAAAAATGTTATTGGACTGCCGTGCAAGCAAAGAAAACTTGACTTGCTGGCTTAGAGGAATCTAGGGAAGAGGCTTGTGGTCGTCATATGATATATATACCTGCTGCTACCAGGTGGCCCATGTGGTGCATTGGGTGTTCTTGGCGACCAATTGATTTCCCTTGTGCTTGGTTGACGACATCGTTGAGCGGCTCTAGTAATTGCCACTTGGAGGAAGATGTATGCAAGAACTGCGCCAATCAGAGAGACTACATAGATAGTAGTGTCAATCTCTCTGCAGCTCCCAGCAGCATAGGCCCCAACGAGGCCAAAGAGCGCGACGACGATGAGCCCGTACAGCGCAACAGACCGTACAGAGAGTTCCTTCTTGAGCCTCTTGTCGAGGAGCAGCATGATGATGAGAAGGGAGGCGACAAACGCAGTTGTGTTGCAGACAAAGAACGCCTGGTAGCGGGCGGAGCTGTGGTCCTGCAGAATTGGGAGGCTCACACGGAGGCCATCCTGGATGTTGCTCCAGAAGCCACCCGGTGGGCTTAGCCCACCCCCATATGTGATGGTAACAACAAAGGTCGCAAGTAGCATCAAGACCTCACTACTTGCGACCTTGTCCTTTACTTTCTCATGATCCTCCTTTTGCTGCTGCTTATCATCTTTACATTTCTCTAGCTTGGAGATGATATAAAGTGAGAAAGTAAGCACGGCGTAGGCCAAGACAACAGACATTACCAGTGTGGAGTATATGGTTGTGAATGCATCGCGGCAGCTTCCGGCAGCTTAGGCCCCCATGAGTCCAAGTAAATCGAGGACCATGACCACCCGGAGCACGGTTTCACAGACTCCGTTGTTGCCCTCCTGCAGGATGAGGAGGAGGAGGCAGACCACGACCGAGGCCGCAAACGCAGTCGCGTTGCAGTAGTAGAAGGTGAGGTATCGGCTATGGTGGGTGTCCAAAAGGATTAGGTCACCGGCGCGGTGACCATCCTTTGTGTCGTCGTCCTGCCAGACTCCTCCTGGCAGGTTGAGGCCGGCAACGTATGTCACCGACACAACCAGAGTGGCCAGTAGAAGAAGGTACTTCTTCAGCTTGTACTCTGCTGAAGGATTGTTGTCCTCGGACTGGGTTGGTGCCATTTGGTTGGAGGATGCTCTGCTTTTGCCTGTTGGATATTGCTTGCTTGTTGGTGGTGGAAAGAACACTCTTGAGCCGATGTGATTGAACCTGTGTGCTTTCGAGGTCTTATATATTAGTTATATACTAGTATAGCTCTGCAAGTGCACATACATATATAGCTTGATGTGATGTTTCCTTGTGTGTCAGCTAATCGTATCATGACTCCATCAGGTCATCTCGGTCAAAATTTTATATATCCTTCTTCTTCTTTTTCCTATACCTAGCAAGAATATAGCATTTTTTTTGTAACTTAACAAGCATATCAGTCGTGGTCTTCAGCAGTCTTGGTCACTATGGAGACTTTAATGTTGAGTTGTCAATATTCACACGCAAGTTAACTCCCGTTCCCATTGCGAAGACCGGCAACAGCAAGTCGACTCCACGACTAGTGAACCAACACACATCGAAAGCTGATTCCAAGAATGCAGAAGATGCTGTATACTTCTGTAATCAATATGACATCATGCTACTTGTGTAATCAATATGACATCATGCTCTTCTCTGATACTTGATCTTTGTTTAAACAGCTCTTGCTCAAGTGCTACTATATTGCATTCTTGTAGACAAAAAAAATTAAAAACATACAAGGATTCATGTTCACACAAGTTCATGCCGATGCATGTTATGCTATTCACATCGTGTAAGGATTGATCTAACCTGCCTTAAGCTCATTTAATAATGCATAGAAAGTGGTAGGCATGCTGTCGCTGTATATATGCTCGTCATTCTTTTGTAATATATACAGGAAGCATATGACCGAAACATATATTATATACAAACATCTATCTTTTATATTAACTAGTGCATCAACCCGTGCTCTCGTACGGGCTAGAATTTTAGGAGATATAACTATTAATTATTGTTTAATGCATTTGATGAATAAAGAATTACTTATATTAAGTTTATGTTTTTGTCTTTGTTTATTTTCTAACATAATAGATACTCATAGCCTATATCCAATTATCATTAACTTATTAATATACTTTTTTTTTGCAAGGGATTGATCTTTAAATTCATTATCTTTAATTATTGTTTAAATTATCTTTCATAATAATAAAGATGGTAACTATATGCAATCTTACGGGGGTTATTTGGAATTATGTTTCATAATGACAAAGGTGTGTAATTTAGATGCAAATTTAGGGGGTTATTTGAACTGTCTTTCATAATCACAGATGTGGGTAGTTTATATACAAATTTAGGGGGTTATTCCGAATTATCTTGCGTAATGGCAGCGGTGGGTAATTTAGATGCAAAATTAGGGGTTACTTTATGTATTTTTCATAACGGCGGTGGTGGGTAATTTTTACTCTAAATTACAATAGATCAATGGCTATTATCGATGATGATGATTCGAGTCTACCAAATTAAAGGCCAGATGTTTCTGATTGATGTGAGAATTTCTAGAATTTATCTTTTTTTCTAGCGCGTCCGGTGGGAATTAACGTGGCCTCTAATTAGTAATAGTAAGATACAACAGAATAAAAAAAGCCTTCACGGTCGCCTAGATAGCCTAGAAATTACGAGATTGATCAGCAAAAAAGAGAAGAATATCCACCATTGTATTTTATGATAGATCTACGGTCAAGAATAAATAAACACTACTGGGAATTTTTGGTTTCCAGTAGTAAAAGTATTAGAAAATAGAAAAAATATACATAGTTGAATTTTATGATGATCTAATAATGGCCGAGAATAAATAGAGTATAAAAACAAAAGAATATGGAATGTTAGATTTTATGATAATCCAACGTCCGAGAATAAAAAGGTATCGATATCAAATACAAGACCTAGAATTTATGAGATTAATCGAAAAAAGAAAAGAATATGTAGTGTTGGATATTACAAGGATCAAACGGACGAGAACAAATACACTAATCTTATCAAATACAAGGCCTAGAAATTATTAAAAGATTAATTGGAAAAAAAAGAAAAGAATATGAATCTTCAAATTTTATGATGATCTAATGGCTAATATTAAGTAGAGTATTCATGTCAAATACAAAGCCTAGAAATTACGAAGATTAGTTAGAAAAAGAAAGAAATCTTATGCATTGTTGGATTTTACGATGATTTAACCGCCGAGAACAAATAGAGTATTTGTGTCAAATACAAGGCCCAAAAATTATGAGATTAATCAAGGAAAAAAAAATATGTACCTGTAACACCCCGGTGTTATGCCAGCATTTAGGCACTGCAAATCATGCATATCATGCATCATCAAGCATCTTAATCATACATGCCTAATCATGTAAATAATAACTGAAACCCTGCTTCGAAACATACGAAACATGCTCGTGAAACGTAAATGTTGTATACACTTGTTAGAGTTATTTTTGCCCTGATTATGCTTGCTAGGTTAGTAAAACATGTTTGGCTATCATTGTAAATCATCTAGAATTATTTAGCATAATTTTTGGAGCAAAGTTTGTATTCAAATTATTGCCAAATTTTGCTTTAAAAATAATTCTCCAAAATTAGGGTTTTGAGTTAAAATTGACTTTAATTTTATAATTCAAAATCTATCAAAAATTGGACTTTGGTCATAAAATCAAAGTTGTAGAGGATTAAATTCTAAGCAATTTTCCTTTTTGGGACATTTTCAAAAGATGTCATTTTCTTGCTCAAAATGATATTTGAAAACTGGTATTTGAAAATTTCTTGAAAATATAATTTGAAAATTGCTTTTCTCCCTTCATGGGCCGCCGCCTCGCTTCTCGGCCCACGGCCGAAGCCGGCCCGGCCTACAGCAGCGCCCGCCTCCCGCGCGCCCCACGCTCGGCCCAGCCCAGCGCCGCGTCCGGCCTGCTCCGCGCTGCGCCACGCCCGTTCCCGCTCGCCGTTCCGACCAGCGCAAGGGCACGACCGCCGCGTGGCGGCCATGCGTCGGCGACGCCCGCCGCGCGTCGCAGCCGGTCTGCCTCGCCCTCCACGCGCGCACCTACACCAGCCGAGCAGCGCTGCCTCCTCCTCAATCCTCCACTTCACTCTCCCACGCGCCCAGCAGCAGCGACAGCAGCAGAGCGCGCCGCGCCTCACCGGGACCAGCTCGCCTGACCACCACGGCTCGCCGTTGAGCCCTCCATCTCGCCCGCAGCACCGCCACCTCGCGCACCACGCTGCCAACCAGCTCGCCACGCGATTCGACCGGAGGTGAGGCCCAATCGCGCATTTTTCCTCCGCGCTGTCGCTCGTCGGACCTCGGCCGCAGCGCACGCCGCCGTGGCTAGCCCTGCTCCGCCTCCCTCTCTTCCTCTTTTCATGCGCACTGTGCCCGCCTCGCAATGGCGGACCTCGGTTGCGAGTCAACGACGCCGCTCCGGCCACCCTTGCGCCGGAACGAGCCCATGTCGCCGCTCTACAGCGCCGCCGCGCGCCATGGCCGCCGGCCACCTTGCTTCGGTGGTCCTATGGCCTTGCAAGTTGTACCAACGGGTGCGCATCGATGTGTGGAGTCCAACGGTGCCGACCACGCCGCCGGTGACCTCACCGCCGGTGAGATCCGGCTTGTCAAAGCCGTCCCCTGCCTCTGGGTGACTGGCCAGTGGGGCCGGTTGACCCGTTGGGTCCCGCGTGGCAGCCTCTCTGGGTGTACAGCACCGGATGCACCCAGCGATTGTGTCGGCTGAAGTTTAAAATGATTTCAAAAATGATTTTTCAGATTTCTACTTAAAGGCTTTGGAAAATGTTTATGTACTCATTTTGGCTCCAAATTTGTTGAGACAAATTTTGCTAGGTTCCTTGTCACCAGATCTACATGATAAAAATATTGCATGTCATTTTTGAGATACTTTTCTGTAGAGCTTTATTTAATCCTTAATATTGCTGATAACTTGAAAAATGTGTAGAAAAACCTATAGGCTTCAGAAAAATATGATTTCCAAGTTTGTTAATCATCTTATGTAATGTACTTCCTAGAAAAAATATATGTCATGCATGTACTGTAGAAAAATTATGAGGTGTAGTTCAAGTGCCTTTGATGGCTGATTTTTGTTAATTTTGCTAGAGAGCAAAATTTGTATAAAACATGAATGTGATGATTTTTGTACAGTGATTATTTGCTGTGTAGAACATAGGAAAAATAATTTCTCTGTTGTTTGACATTTTTCACAGTACAAAGTATTTTCATGTTCATAATCATGCCATAGCTTGTTATTTTTGTGTAGGCTAATCCACTCATTCAAATACCATGAAAATCTGATGGTAGACTACTTAGGGTAGTCTGTGCTATGGTAATTTTCTAAGATTTTTCTAAGCAATAAAAATAGTTGTTGCTATTCAAACCTATTATTATTAATTAGGATTTAATCAAGTGTTGCTTTATGTGTGATTAAGAAATTAGTAAAGCTTTGGTGTATCTTTGAAGCATTTAATAAGATGTGTTAACTTAGCATATTAATAGTAGAAGAGAATGCAGTAGATGATATGTGCTTGTAGTATATGTTCTTGGATGATGTTGACTACCTTGCATTCAAGCATACCCATTGTATTCATCTCATCCGATGCATCGATGGCATAAGCACTTACGCACATTGCATCATTTAGGATCGCAAACCGAGAATCCAGTCGTCATACCCGAGGAGCCCGAGGAGCAGCTCGAGGTGCAGCCGCAGGAAGTGCCCGAAGCCGACGAGGAGGACGTTGAAGAACTTCCGGAGTGCCCCGATCACCGCCCGAGCTCCTTCGAGAGAGGCAAGCCCCGGAGCATTTTCTCCCGGTTTGCAATTATTAATTAAATGCTTTACTTTAATTGATGCATTACATTCAGGAGTTGTTTGCAACCGTTGCTGCATTATACCTTGTCTACCTTTGTTATACTATATCCTTGTTACCCTGGTATCCGCAGTCGAGTCAATGCTTAGCTGGCTTAGACCGGTAGAAGTCGGGTGATTTCCTGTCACCTATGAGCTATAGGTGGTTACCTGGATCTGCTTGGATGACTATGAAGTCATGGTATAACTAAGTGTTAAATGAAGTTGAGACCGGACGGAAACTTATAGAGTTTTGAACTGTAGTGCTTTCCGTCTGTGTCGATTAAGGACCGACCGTTGTTGGGCCTCGAGTCATGTTGAACGCATGCCTTACATTTAGCTGGCCGGATAAAGTACCTTCCAACCACGAAGCTGGGAGATTATTCGGGCCGAGTAGATTGCCCGCAGCGCACTGTGTTGGAGCAGGTGTGGTAGGACATGGGGGCGAGATGATAAGACCAAAGTGCAGTCGGTCGGCCCCCGGGTACATGTGGTTCCTAGCAAACTCGAGATTCCTGGATAGTTGACTCGGTGATCAATACCTCACTTTAGCGGGTGAGTGAGGTTTGTGTAAGGAATAAATCACCAGCTGGTTAGGAATCGATTCGAATCGCCATCGCTCCTGGATAGTGAGCACTTGACTTGAGTGACTTCATTGTAGTAATGTTGATGGAACACTTGGATAGTTATAATGAATATGACATTATGGAAGTTGTTTAATGATCATTGGTTATCATTACCTGCTTAATCACATGTTTGCTCTAGTATAGGTGCAAATCTAGTCGACAGGTTATAAATAATTAACTTGGCAATAATGTTTTTAGAAAGGTTCTGGAAATGCTAAAAACGCTTCTTTTTGCAAATGAGTCAGCTACCCTACTATAAAGCCCTTCATAATCCTTGGTGTCACTTATTTTCGGTTATGTCGGGTAAGTCTAGCTGAGTATCTTCTCGTACTCAGGGTTTTATTCCCACTTGTTGCAGATGGGCAGATGTATTATAGCTACTATATCAACTGCCTTTATCCTGTGATGGGTGATGCTTAGGACCATGGGCATGGTCATTCCTTATGTCTCGTCTAATGCTTTTGTTGGAGATAATCATTAGCTGGCACTTTATTTGAACTCTGTGTGAGTGTGTGTGGTTTTGAACAAATGGCTTCCGCTACTTTTATTCAAACTCGTTTTGTAATAACTATGTTTAAACTCTGATGTATCTGAGATGCGAACTTTTATGTAATATGTGATGGTGACCACTAAACTTATTACGATCTTGGCTGGGATGTAAGTTGATTTGAAATCCTTCGTGATTTCACGGACTACCGGGTTATATGGGCTTAAGTTTGCTAAATCGTCTGCTCTAGCGGATGATTTTCTTACTTAATTTCATATAATTGGTCGGTTCTGTTACAGCTGGTATCAGAGCATGGTTTAGCATGTTACTGTTCACAAGTGTATTTAAAAAAAAGGCATTTGAAAAACGTGATTTCCAAACTAAAAAGTGTGCCAGTGGTCATATCCTTTATGCCCAGTTAAGGACTCTAGGTGGCTTAATTAAGTACTGACTTGGGGTTCTTGCATCATATTTCTCTTTCGTCGCTCATACGGCATGCTATTGTATGAGTGCCACTTGTTTGAGTGGTAGTGTATGGATCATTTGCCTCTACGCCTCGGTAAGTGTGAGTTGTGAGAGCATGATCGAATACACCGCCGATCTAGGGTGAATGCTTATATGATGCTGGAGTAATTACATGTTCTACGCATGTTTTACAAAGGTATCTCATGTGTGGGTATTCCGTCTGTTGAGGCGATGCCGTCAATAGGACGATGGTTCAGGTAGTTACTACCGTTGTACACGTATCTGGGGATTCGTGTAGAGCGTGTAGATAAAATTTACTGCTTTTATGCATTCATTGGGAATTGGGCTGAAATGAATCTTCTGCAGGTACATAACAATGCTATCGTGTAGAACGTATTAGCTACGTATTTGAGAGATCGTTTGTATGCCACCGAATTCGTCGCTAGAAATTATTTATTTCATAAGTTTGTGAGAACGTACGGCACGTACATACATCATATTACTTGTGCCTTTCATTCATGTCATGCATTCCTCCCCTTATAAATTGATTATCTCATTTTGATAAAAGTTGTATCACCTAAAATATGTTTCCATGGGGTAATAAAAGAACTTTTGCTATAGATGGCCCACACGAAGCAAACTGCCCGTAAGTCCACCGGAGGAAGAGCACCTTGACGTCCATTGGCCCTGAGGGAGCACCGCACCACGGACACCTTCTTGAGCGAGTTTGGCATGCCGACCTTGCTTTGGAGAGTGCTCCATGATGTGGGGTACCCAGAGGGTCAAGAGCCGGTGTACTCTTGGAATGAGAGCCAGTTAGCAGAGGATGGACTTGCAGTGGTAGAGATCACGGTTCTTGCTCTCGGTGATGCTCCAGATTGGGATGGTTGGCACTTGGAGTTTGAGGGTCGCACCCCTGCTGAGGGTGCAGAGGGAGCAGCTTTCCGTGTCATTAGGGATATCATGAGCAGATTTCCCAGTGAGCTTGCAGTAGCTCTAGCTGGCACTTTTCCTAGGGATGATCCTCGTGATGCTATTTGGGTTCAGCCTCAGGGAAGTGCCTTGGTCAGAGGTCCAGCTGAGGGACAGGCTAGCAACAATCAGGCTATGAGTGCTATGTTCGCCGCCATCAGAGCGTATGAGGGTCTTGAGAGTACCTACTGGACTTTGACTGGCTTACGTGGTCAGGATAAGCTCAAGGGGAGAAAGCAGAAGAAGAGACAGGCACGTGCTATAGCTAGTTTGCAGGAGCAGTTGTCTGATATGAACTTACAACGGAACCAGGCGGTTGAGAGAGGTGATAGAGCTATGCAGCGGGTGCATACGTTGACTCAAGCCAACAACAATGCAGACCGCATGATTGGACAGTTGGTTCAAGAAAGGAATGAAGCCTGGGACAAGAGGGACCTTCTGCCGTAGAGGGTCGATGAGCTAGAGGAGTACAACGGCAACCTGTACGAGGAGTTTCACGTGCTCTACAATGGGGTTGGCCCATATGCTCCACTAGACGCCGCTGGCATGGACATCGACGACGACCACAAGGACGAGCCTGTAGTTTCACCTGGGGGCGATGGTGACGTCTCCGATCCCGATGATGGTACCGAGGAGTAGGCTAGTTGCCTTGCGCTAGTATCTAGGTCCTGTCGCGATGACCTTTCTTTTGTTGGCATGTAACCTAATGTGTTTTGCTTCGAACTTATGAGACTTGGCATGTGGTTGGAACTTGATTAAGAATGCGATATCTAAACACATAAAAGTCCAGTGTATGTATGCTGGCAATTTGGTTGTATGGATGCGATGTTTGCTGTTGAAGTAATTTGATTAAGTGATGTTGTTTTAATTGGGATGCGATTGTTGTGCCTCTGTTTTATTGTATGAATTTATTCTCTCCAGTAAATTTAGTACGGCATAATTTTTCCTTCACTTGCAATTATTACAGCTTCACTCAATCATTACTTGTTGCTGAAATATGCAGATGACAAACACTCGCCGTACCACGTATGAGGCCGCTGAGACCGGTGCTAACGGTGCGGGGACCGGTGGTGGTGGTGGAAACCACGGCAACAACAACGAGCCTCCCCATGAACCGCATTTGCCACCTTCTCCCCCGTTTACCCTAGAGATGTTCCTCGCACAGTTGCTCGGGAGTCAGCGCAACGCGGAACAATCCCAGAAGAACATGGAGGATTTTCTACGTACCATCGCCAACAACGTTCAATGCGGTAACAATCAGGGTGGTGGAATTGGGGTGAACCAATATAGCAGCTTCAAAGATTTTATGGACACCAGGCCGCCAATATTCAAGGAAGCAACAGAGCCACTCGATGCTGAGGAATGGATCAACACTATGGAAGATAAATTCCATGTGTTGAGGATGACTGAGGTATTGAAAACAGAGTATGTTGCACATCAGTTGCAAGGACCAGCGGGAATGTGGTGGAAGCGCCATCGCACCACCTTCCCTCCAAATGCTCAGATTTCATGGAGAGAGTTCGCTGAGGCCTTCCGCGGAGTTTATATTCCACCTGGGCTGACCGAGAAGAAGTTGGGAGAGTTCTTGGTGTTGAATCAGGGCACCAAGACCGTGACGCAATATTTGCATGCCTTCAACAACTTGTGTCGTTATGCTCCCGACATGGTTGACACCGATGCTAAGAGAATAGCCAGTTTCAAGAGGGGACTCAATCCAAAAATGATGAAGCATGTGGGTACCAACAACCGTGTCAGATTCAATAACTTCATCAGCGACTGTCTGAAGCAGGAAAAGAACAACAACACCAGCACCACAGCTAAGACTCGCAAGAGAGCACTAGAGGGTGGTCCGTCCCAAGCAAGAGCACCTACAGGAGGTCGTCCTCCATATCGCCCATTGGCACCTGGCGCTAGGTTCAGGCCACCTCAGTAGAGAAGTCAGAATTTCCGTGGACCCCAGAAGCCTTACAAAATGGCAGTACAGCCTAACAAGACAGCCGTAACTGCGGTACAAGGCAGTTCCAAGGGAGCTGTGGGATCTGCTGGGACAGTGAGGGGACCCTGCTACAATTGTGACCAACCCGGCCACTTCTCAAGATTCTGTCCTTATCCACCCAAGAAGAAGCAGACCTATAATGCTTGGGTACATAGTACGACTGTGGATGAGGTTCCTGAGGGAGAGCCCGTCACTGCTGGTATGTTTCCTGTCAACCAAAACCCTACAGTTGTTCTCTTTGATTCTGGATCATTGCATTCTTTTATGAGTCAAGCATTTGCACAGAAACATGAACAATTATGCATAGAATTGGGCTATGGTTACCGTATAAGTTCAGCAGGGGCTGATGTTTTGACCAACCGGATGGTTCGAGGGGCAACCCTTGAATTAGGTAGCAGGAAGTTCCGAGTGAACTTGATAGTTATGCCTGGACTAGTTTTGGATATCATTATAGGGATGAATTGGATGAAGGATTGGGGAGTAGTCATAGATACCGGAAGTCGAGTACTTACCCTTAAGGATCCCTTGGGTGAGGGTACTTTCCAAGTACCATTGCCTTAGAGAACAGACCTTGTAAGTGTTACATGTGCTACGGCAGTCATTCCTATTCATCAGATTCCGGTAGTGTGTGAATTTCCGGATGTATTCCCGGATGAGCTACCTGGTCTTCCGCCAGATAGGGATATTGAGTTTGGAATTGAGTTAATCCCCGGAACAGCTCCGATTTCAAGGCGACCCTATCGGATGCCTCTAGATGAATTAGCTGAGCTGAAGAAGCAACTAGAAGAGTTATCAAAAAAGGGGTTTATCTAGCCAAGCAAGTCTGAATGGGGATGTCCCGCCTTGTTTGTGAAGAAGAAGAAGAAAGAGGGCATGTTGAAAATGTGCGTAGATTACAGGCCACTTAACGCTGTAACCATCAAGAATAAGTATCCCTTGCCTCATATTGATGTTCTGTTTGACCAATTATCTAAGGCTAAGGTGTTCTCAAAAATAGATTTGAGATCCGGTTATCATCAGATCAAGATTAGGCCACAAGATATATCGAAAACTGCCTTTTCCACCAGATATGGGTTGTATGAGTATCTTGTCATGTCCTTTGGCTTGACAAATGCTCCTGCATACTTTATATTTTTGATGAATACAATTTTTATGCTAGAATTGGATAAGTTCATGGTGGTGTTCATCGATGACATTCTGGTGTACTCCGAGAACGAGAAGGATCATGAAGAGCATCTGAGAATTGTCTTGACCAGACTTAGAGATCATAAGTTGTATGCTAAGTTTAGCAAATGCGAATTCTGGTTGAAGAAAGTTCCTTTCCTTGGTCACATTCTATCAGAAAATGGAGTTTCAGTCCATGCAAGTAAGGTGCAAGAGGTTATGGATTGGAAGGCACCGACCACAGTTCCTGAGATTAGAAGTTTCTTAGGACTAGCCGGTTATTACTGTCGCTTTATACCAGACTTCTCGAAGATTGTCAAACCGATGACAAGTCTGCTACAGAAGGATCACAAGTTTGTGTGGACAGAGGAGTGTGAAGCAGCTTTCCACACTTTGCGGAAACTGTTGACCACTGCTCCTATTCTCGCACAACCAGACATTGAGAAACCATTTGATGTGTTTTGCGACGCATCGAAAACTAGATTGGGCTGTGTTCTTATGCAAGAAAGGAGAGTCATTGCTTATGCCTCACGTCAATTGAGAAAGCACGAGGTCAACTATCCAACACATGATCTTGAACTTGCTGCAGTTGTGCATGCCCTAAAAATTTGGAGACATTATCTACTTGGTAATGTGTGCAACATTTTCACAGATCACAAGAGTCTCAAGTACATCTTCACCCAACCCGAGCTAAACATGAGACAGCGCAGATGGTTGGAATTGATCAAAGATTACAACTTGAATGTGCAATATCATCCTGGAAAAGCCAATGTAGTGGCAGATGCTTTGAGCAGAAAGTCACATTACTTGAATGTGCAGCCATTACTTGAAGATGGGTTCGATCTGATGCATCCTGCTATGTTACATAGTATTCAGATTAGTTGCTCTTTGGAGAGTAAGATAATAGAAGGCCAGAAAACCGACAAGGGAATATTCCACATCAAAGAGAAAATAAAAGAAAAGCCATCTCAGCACTTTAAAGTGGATAAACAGGGCGTGTTGTGGTTTGACGACCGTCTTGTGGTTCCCAAGGATCGAGAGCTTAGGAATAAACTCATGGATGAAGCTCACCTTTCTAAGCTATCTATCCATCCGGGAAGTAGTAAGATGTATCAAGAACTAAGACCTCGTTATTGGTGGACCAAAATGAAGAAAGAAATTACAGCATATGTTGCCAGATGTGACACATGTTGTAGAGTGAAAGCCATTCATATGAAACCTGCCGGTATGTTGCAACCCTTGTCAGTCCCTAGTTGGAAGTGGGATGATATAAGTATGGATTTTATCTCGGGTTTGCCCACTACTCAAAAGGGACATGATTCGATTTGGGTGATTGTGGATCGTCTTACTAAGACCGCTCATTTCCTACTTGTCAAGACAACTTATCGACCACCTCAATATGCCGAGAAGTATATCACATAAATTGTGAGGTTGCATGGTATACCAAGGACTATAGTATCTGATAGAGGGTCACAGTTCACGACTCACTTTTGGGAACATTTACACAAAGCCTTAGGAACTAGTTTGATTCATAGTACCGCTTATCATCCTCAGACAGATGGTCAGACTGAACAAGTGAATGCTATTTTGGAGGATATGTTAAGAGCATGTGTATTGTCTTCTAAGGGATCATGGGAGTCATGGTTACCATTAGCTGAGTTTTCTTATAATAATAGTTATCAAGAAAGCATCAAGATGGCTCCATTCGAAGCTTTGTATGGCAGAAAATGTAGAACACCATTGAATTGGGTCGAGCCTGGAGGTAGAAGGTATTATGGCATTGACTTTGTAGAAGAAGCCGAGAAGAAAGTTCATATTATTCAGTAAAATATGAAGGCTGCCCAATCGCGTCAGAAAAGTTATGCAGACAGAAGAAGGAGACCTCTTGTGTTTGAAGTTGGTGACTATGTTTATCTGAAGGTCACGCCAATGAAGAAGTCCGAAGAAAGCTTGCCGCTAGATTTGTAGGACCATACAAGATCTTGGAAAAAAGAGGTCCAGTAGCTTATAAGTTAGAGTTACCTGAGACAATGAGTACCGTCTTCCTAGTTTTCCATGTATCACATCTCAAGAAGTGTTTGCATGTCCCGGAGGAAAGAATAGAACCTCAAGGTATCCAACTCAAATCAGATTTGGTGTATCATGAGCAACCGGTCCGTGTGTTAGACACTAAAGAACATGCTACTCGGAATAGTGTGGTGAAAACATACAAGATACAGTGGAATCATCATGATGAGGGAGATGCAACTTGGGAAACGGGAGAATATCTACAAAAAGCTTATGAAGATTTTTATAACAAATGGTTCGTAACCCAAATCTCGGGACGAGATTTTTATAAGGGGGTGAAAGGTCCTTGTTTGGTTTTGGTAATTGAGTGACAACTTAGGTGGACTAATTGTGTTTATGTGAGATACACAGGTGATTAGTCCACAGGTACATGTGTGTGAGCAACATATGCCATGAAGGTGAAAATGGCTTGGAAATGTTGCAAAGCTCACACATGTGATGATGAAGGAGCTTAAATGCACATGAGACATGACATTGAGTCATGTGATCAAGGTGGAGAAGATCAAGACAAGACTTGGCTTGATGGACCGGTTGCAAGCGTGAAGGGCAAGTCGAAGGCTTTGGAGTGATGGACCGCGTGGCGGTGAAGCTTGAGCAAGACTTGGCGCCGATGGACGATGGCAACGGTGAAGAGCAAGTGAAGTCAAGATCGATGAACCAATATGATCACGTGATGATATGAAGTGGATCATATCATTGTTGATCGTGTTGGTGCATGTGTTGCATCGACGTTGGAGGAGATGGAATGGAATGCGCAAGGCAAAGGTATAACCTAGGGCATTTCATTTCACCGGTCATAGGTGTGTAGAGAAGTTTATGACCGGATTTAAGATAGATGGCTGCACTATCAAGAGGGGCAAACTTGTTTACATATCGGTCATCTAGTGCCACTCGAGTGATCTAACTTTGCATTGTCGCTAGGATCGAGTGGCGTGGCAAGTTGAGTGGCTAACATCCTTTGGGAAATGATTGTGAAAGTGCTAACACACATACACATGGTAGTGTACACTTGGTGGTGTTGGCACATTTACAAAAGAGGTGGTGTTTGCAGGGGTGAGATGGGTTTGGGTCCCTCTCTCCCTCTCGCCGAGCTTGCAAGGAAGGATTCGGCGCTTTCGGGAAAATGGAATGCCTATTTTCTATTGCGCTAGATGCAAATTCTTGGTGGTTAGCTCATTGGAGCAAGGGTGAAGAAGTTAGAAGTGAAAACGAGTTGGTCGCGAAGATGCTGGCGTCGATCAACTGACCGGATGCTGGATCTGAATGCACCGGACGCTGGCTGGCTGCGTTCGGTCAGGCTGACGTACGATGACACAGAAGCTGGAGTGTGACCGAACGCTGGCTGCGTCTGATCAAGTGTGACCAGATGCGTCCGGTCGAGGTCGGTACCTTACTGGAAACGACCGGACGCTGGGGGTCCAGCGTCCGGTCATTTGAAGCTGCTGCGTCCAGTCAAGTCAAGTGACCGTTGGAACCGGAACACGTGGCCGTCTGCGGGCGACCGGACGCTGAGGTCCAGCGTCCGGTCAACACGACCGGAGCGTCCGGTCGGCCCGACCATTGCCCAGTGAAGGGGTAACGGCTAGTTTAGCCCTTGGGGCTATAAATAGAAGTGGCCTTCGGCCATGGCTGGTGTGGAGCACCTCAAGGGACTTAGTGTCCATGCTTGTGAGTGCTTGGGAGCCCTCCATCACACATATACTTGATAGTGATCATTCGATTGTGTGAGTGAGCGATTCTAGTGCGATTACATCGTGAGGTTGCATCGAGTGGCACTAGGTAATCGAGTTGCAAGCCGGTGGTGCTTGTTACTCTTGGAGGTTGCCACCTCCTAGATGGCTTGGTGGTGGTCTCCGTCGAAGCGCGCAAGAAGCTTGTGCGGCGCTCCGGAGAAGTGCTTGTGAGGGGCATTATGCTCGCCCCGTGGGAGCCGCAAAGAGCAACTCTAGTAAAGCGTGTCATTGAGCTACCCTCACTCAAGGGGTAGGTTCTTGCGGTGCCCGATGTGCGGGCTTAGCGGGTGATGCTAATTAGCCGCCGAACCACCAAGTGAGCGGTCGACACAACGGGGACTAGCGTGTTGGCAAACACGTGAACCTCAGGAGAAAAATCATTGTGTCAACCTTTGTTCTTCCCGTTGGTTTGCATCCCTGTTACACAAGCTTGCAATTACTTTCGTATACATTGAGCTTGTGTTGTTGCTTTAGTAATTAGTTAGTTTGTGTAGCTTGCTAATTATCTTCTTGCTTGTGTAGCATAGAAGTGGCTCCCTTGCGTGGCTAATTTGGTTTTAGTAACCCTATTAGTCACATTGCTTAGTTTGTGTAGCTAAGTATTTGCGCTCTCTAATTAGGCATTGGTTGCCTTGTTATTGAGCATTGCTAGTGAGCTTTGTTAGCTTTATGCTTTTGCTTACTAGCATGTGTAGGAGCTCCCTTGTTGCTTAAAATACTAGTGGCATAGGTTTGTGTAACCTTGCTCCTAGAATTGTTTAGGAGAGCTCTAACTAGCTCGGCACCTTTGTTGCATAATTGTTATCTTTGCAAGGTGCTAGTGAACATATATAGTGGGGTATAGTCTTGGCTAGACCGATAGTTTTAATTCCGCACTTATTTCAGTTAGCCAACGCGATTAAGTTTTAGAAAAGACTATTCACCCCCCCTCTAGTCGCCATATCGACCCTTCAGGGGGGAGGGCTATAACACCCCGGTGTTATGCCAGCATTTAGGCACTGCAAATCATGCATATCATGCATCATCAAGCATCCTAATCATACATGCCTAATCATGTAAATAATAACTGAAACCCTGCTTCGAAACATACGAAACATGCTCGTGAAATGTAAATGTTGCATACACTTGTTAGAGTTGTTTTTGCCCTGATTATGCTTGCTAGGTTAGTAAAACATGTTTGGCTATCATTGTAAATCATCTAGAATTATTTAGCACAATTTTTGGAGCAAAGTTTGTATTCAAATTATTGCCAAATTTTGCTTTAAAAATAATTCTCCAAAATTAGGGTTTTGAGTTAAAATTGACTTTAATTTTATAATTCAAAATCTATCAAAAATTGGACTTTGGTCATAAAATCAAAGTTGTAGAGGATTAAATTCTAAGCAATTTTCCTTTTTGGGACATTTTCAAAAGATGTCATTTTCTTGCTCAAAATGATATTTGAAAACTGGTATTTGAAAATTTCTTGAAAATATAATTTGAAAATTGCTTTTCTCCCTTCACGGGCCGCCGCCTCGCTTCTCGGCCCACGACCGAAGCCGGCCCGGCCTGCAGCAGCGCCCGCCTCCCGCGCGCCCCGCGCACGGCCCAGCCCAGCGCCGCGTCCGGCCTGCTCCGTGCTGCGCCGCGCCCGTTCCCGCTCGCCGTTCCGACCAACGCCAGGGCACGACCGCCACATGGCGGCCATGCGGCGGCGACGCCCGCCGCGCGTCGCAGCCAGTCTGCCTCGCCCTCCACGCGCGCGCCTACACCTACCGAGCAGCGCTGCCTCCTCCTCAATCCTCCACTTCACTCTCCCGCGCGCCCAGCAACAGCGACAGCAGCAGAGCGTGCCCGCCATCGCCACCGCGCGCCGCGCCTCGCTGGGACTAGCTCGCCCGACCACCATGGCTCGCTGTTGAGCCCTCCATCTCGCCTGCAGCACCGCCACCTCGCGCACCATGCTGCCGACCAGCTCGCCACGCGATTCGACCGAAGGTGAGGCCCAATCGCGCGTTTTTCCTCCGCGCTGTCGCTCGTCGAACCTCAGCCGCAGCGCATGCCACCGTGGCTAGCCCTGCTCCGCCTCCCTCTCTTCCTCTTTTCGCGCGCACCGTGCCCGCCTCGCAATGGCGGAGCTCGGTTGCGAGTCAACGACGCCGCTCTGGCCACCCTTGCGTCGGAACGAGCCCGTGCCGCCGCTCTATAGTGCCGCCGCGCGCCATGGCCGTCGGCCACCTTGCTTCGGTGGTCCTCTGGCCTTGCAAGTTGTACCAACGGGTGCGCATCGCTGTGTGGAGTCCAACGGTGCCGACCACGCCGCCGGCGACCTCATCGCCGGTGAGATCCGACCGGTCAAAGCCGTCCCCTGCCTCCGGGTGACTAGCCAGTGGGGCCGGTTGACCCGCTGGGTCCCGCGTGGCAGCCTCTCTAGGTGTACAGCACCGGGTGCACCCAGCGATTGTGTCGGCTGAAGTTTAAAAGGATTTCAAAAATGATTTTTTAGATTTCTACTTAAAGGCTTTGGAAAATGTTTGTGTACTCATTTTGGCTCCAAATTTGTTGAGACAAATTTTGCTAGGTTCCTTGTCACCAGATCTACATGATAAAAATATTGCATGTCATTTTTGAGATACTTTTCTGTAGAGCTTTATTTAATCCTTGATATTGCTGATAACTTGAAAAATGTGTAGAAAAACCTATAGGCTTCAGAAAAATATGATTTCCAAGTTTGTTAATCTTCTTATGTAATGTACTTCCTAGGAAAAATATGTGTCATGCATGTACTGTAGAAAAATTATGAGGTGTAGTTCAAGTGCCTTTGATGGCTGATTTTTGTTAATTTTGCTAGAGAGCAAAATTTGTATAAAACATGCATGTGATGATTTTTGTACAGTGATTATTTGCTGTGTAGAACATAGGTAAAATATTTCCTCTGTTGTTTGACATTTTTCACAGTACAAAATATTTTCATGTACATAATCATGCCATAGCTTGTTATTTTTGTGTAGGCTAATCCACTCATTCAAATACCATGAAAATATGATGGTAGACTATTTAGGGTAGTACTGTGCTATGGTAATTTTCTAAGATTTTTCTAAGCAATAAAAATAGTTGTTGCTATTCAAACCTATTATTATTAATTAGGATTTAATCAAGTGTTGCTTTATGTGTGATTAAGAAATTAGTGAAGCTTTGGTGTATCTTTGAAGCATTTAATAAGATGTGTTGACTTAGCATATTAATAGTAGAAGAGAATGCAGTAGATGACATGTGCTTGTAGTATATGTTCTTGGATGATGTTGACTACCTTGCATTCAAGCATACCCATTGTATTCATCTCATCCGATGCATCGATGGCATAAGCACTTACGCACATTGCATCATACAGGATCGCAAACCGAGAATCCAGTCATCGTACCCGAGGAGCCTGAGGAGCAGCTCGAGGTGCAGCCGCAGGAAGTGCCCAAAGCCGACGAGGAGGACGTTGAAGAACTTCCGGAGTGCCCCGATCACTGCCTGAGCTCCTTCGAGAGAGGCAAGCCCCAGAGCATTTTCTCCCGGTTTGCAATTATTAATTAAATGCTTTACTTTAATTGATGCATTACGTTTAGGAGTTGTTTGCAACCGTTGTTGCATTATACCTTGTCTACCTTTGTTATACTATATCCTTATTACCCTGGTATCCGCAGTCGAGTCAATGCTTAGCTGGCTTAGACCGGTAGAAGTCGGATGATTTCCTATCACCTGCGAGCTATAGGTGGTTACCTAGATCTGCTTGGATGACTATGAAGTCATGGTATAACTAAGTGTTAAATGAAGTTGAGATCGGACAGAGACTTACAGAGTTTTGAACTATAGTGCTTTCTGTCTGTGTCGATTAAGGACCGACCGTTGTTGGGCCTCGAGTCATGTTGAACGCATGCCTTACATTTAGCTGGCTGGATAAAGTATCTTCCGACCATGAAGCTGGGAGATTATTCAGGCCGAGTAGATTGCCCGCAGCGCACTGTGCCGGAGCAGGTGTGGTAGGACACGGGGGCGAGATGATAAGACCAAAGTGCAGTCGGTCGGCCCCCGGGTACATGTGGTTCCTGGCAAACTCGAGATTCCTGGATAGTTGACTCGGTGATCAATACCTCACTTTAGCGGGTGAGTGAGGTTTGTGTAAGGAATAAATCACCAGCTGGTTAGGAATCGATTCGAATCGCCATCACTCCTGGATAGTGAGCACTTGACTTGAGTGACTTCATCATAGTAATGTTGATGGAACACTTGGATAGTTATAATGAATATGACATTATGAAAGTTGTTTAATGATCATTGGTTATCATTACCTGCTTAATCACATGTTTGTTCTAGTATAGGTGCAAATCTAGTCGACAGGTTATAAATAATTAACTTGGCAATAATGTTTTTAGAAATGTTCTGGAAATGCTAAAAACGCTTCTTTTTGCAAATGAGTCAGCTACCATACTATAAAGCCCTTCATAATCCTTGGTGTCACTTATTTTCGGTTATGTCGGGTAAGTCTAGCTGAGTACCTTCTCGTACTTAGGGTTTTATTCCCACTTGTTGCAGATGGACAGATGTATTACGGCTACTGTATCAACTGCCTTTATCCTGCGATGGGTGATGCTTAGGACCATGGGCATGGTCATTCCTTGTCTCGTCCGATGCTTTTGTTGGAGATGATCATTAGCTGGCACTGTATTTGAACTCCGTGTGAGTGTGTGTGGTTTTGAACAAATGGCTTCCGCTACTTTTATTCGAACTCGTTTTGTAATAACTATGTTTAAACTCTGGTGTATCTGAGATGCGAACTTTTATGTAATATGTGATGGTGACCGCTAAACTTATTACGATCTTGGCTGGGATGTAAGTTGATTTGAAATCCTTCGTGATTTCACGGACTACCGGGTTATACGGGCTTAAGTTTGCTAAATCGTCTGCTCTGGCGGATAATTTTCTTACTTAATTTCGTATAATTGGTCGGTTCTGTTACAGTACCACTAAACTTTATGATGATCTAACGAGACTGAGAACAACTAGAGTATACATATCAAATACAAGGCCTATAAATTATGAATTTAATGAGGAAAAAAAAGAAGAAAAAAACAATGCTGAATTTTATGATGATCTAATAGTCAAGATGAAATAGACTATCTGTGTCAAATACAATTAATAAATAACTCAATTCAATTCATATCTAATATGGCAAGAAAAATATTATAATCTAATTAAGATATAAATGAATTAAGACAATACACACGGGCAAAAATCAAAGCTTCTGTTGATGGACAAATTCCAACAATACTGGTTCTGGTCAAAATTAGAAGGAAAAAAGGTACTAGGAATAGTGAAGAATTTTTTTAGGCCTACTCGTCACAACCTTGGGTGTGTAACCTACTCATCACAGACCTTGTTTAGTTCGCGAAAAGTTTTACCAAAAAATGCTACAGTACCCATCACAAATTTTGCGATACGTGTATGGAGCATTAAATATAGACAAAAAAAACTAATTGTATAATTTTGTTGAAAATTGCGAGACAAACATTTTGAGTCTAATTAGTTCATGGTTGAACGTTTTGGACCGCGGCCACATGGGGGTATTGGGCACTTTTGCTTGTTCCATATTCCTGATAGATATATAGCCCCAGTGGCGTCGACGTACGGTGACTGCTCACGGCATCAAATGCTCTGTCGTTGTTCTTCTCCATACTGTGTGAGTGAGGGCACCCAAGCCTACTACTCGTAACAGGCGGCAGCAACGTACTACGCGTGCTGTGCTGACGGGATTTCTACGCTCAACTCAATCTATCTTATCTTGCTATACCACTAACAATTTCTTCTTCCGAGGGAAATATAACATGCCAAACCGGTGAGTATAAATAAACCATGGATTCCAGGTTTTGATTCCGTGGAATGATATATTTTACAAGACAAACTGCTTTCGTTCCATGCCCACCGCGTCTCCTTTCATTCCACGTAATAAGGCCTTGTTTAGATGGCCTCAAAGTTTTTCACTCTCTCTCCATTACATCAATTTTTAGACGCATGCATGGAGCATTAAATGTAAGTAAAAAAAGTAACTAATTACATAGTTTGGTTGTAAATCACGAGACGAATCTTTTGAGCCTAGTTAATCCATGATCGGACAAAGTTTGTCAAATACAAACAAAACGTGCTACAATATCCAGATTGCAAAAATTTGCAATCTAAACGCCTAAGCGATGAAAAAGCTGGACACCGACGGTACTCGACTTTATTCCCTGTCAAGTGTCAAGTCCGTCTTTAAACAGGCTAGTAGTTTGGTCTTTATTTATCAGAAAATAGAAACAAAAATGATTTGGGGTTGTTTAGTTGGGAGTTGAAAAGTTTTTTGTGCCACATTGGATGTTTTATGGGATGTCGGAAGGGGTTTTCGGATACTAATTAAAAAAACTAATTACATAACTTGCCTGGAAACTGCGAGACGAATTTATTAAGCCTAATTAAGCCGTCATTAGCACATGTATGTTACTGTAGCACTTAAGGCTAATCATGGACTAGTTAGGCTTAAAAGATTCGTCTCGTGATTTCCAGCTAAACTGTGCAATTAGTTTTTTTTTTTCGTCTACATTTAGTACTCTATGCATGTGTCTAAATATTCGATATGATGGGGTGAAATTTTTTTAGTTGGGACCTAAACACCCCCTAGCTTCTTTCAGTGGGACTGTGGGAGTAATAATAGTATAAAGCCCCCTTTGGCACAGCTCATCCAGAACGGCTTCACCGGTGAAGCCAAAGCCGGTGAAGCCAGAAAAAACTGGTTTTTTCGGCTTCTAGTTCAGTTTAACCCCGGCTTACAAAACGGCTCAACGCTACAGTACCTCGATTTACTCAAAATAGATGAAGCCAAAGTCAGCATAAGTCGTGCCAAAAAAGCCCTAAAGTCACATCATCATTGGTGCCATTGGTGATTGAACAGTTCGTTACATTTTTCTATTTTTTTTTGACACAGTCTATTCATCAGATATAAAAATTGGACTTTCTTTGACAGCATAAAAATTGGACTTGGCACGGTCCTTATAGTTTTATTTCTTGATTTATTTTCGTAAACAAAGAGACTTATTTATCGATCAGTAATAAGATGGCTTTGATAATGCTCCACTCGAACTTCCAGCGTTTTTGGACGCGACAGATAACGATTGGCTACGGCGCCCGCGCGTCCTCCTCCACTCATCTCTCCACGACATTATCCACTCGTCGTACCATCCGCTCATTCCCACGCCGCCTCGCTCCCTCCCGCGACGCGCGCCTGCTCACGACGCAAGGCTCCGCCGCGCCGCGCATCCCATCCACGCCGTTGCTCCCCATCCGCTTGCTCGCACCCCGTGGCTCGCGCGCCTCTCGCCCCTCCCGTCGCACGTGCTGCCGGCTCCCTCTCTGGCCTGTGGCAGTGCCTTCACCGACCCCGGCCTCCTCCTCTCCCACCGCGGCATCCTCCTCCCCCACCCCGGCGGCTCCTTCCTCCACACTGACGGCTCCTTCATCCACCCCGACGTCCTCCTCCCCCACTCCGGTGGCACCCCCCACCGGCGTCCTCCCCCACCGGGAGCCCCCAATGCTCGCAGATCCGGAGGCCATGTCACTCCTCGTGCCAACCTCTCTCTCTCCCCTTATGTTGCAATTGTATGTTTTAATTGTTTCAGACGTTTTAGAGGTACGTTGCAGTTGAATCATTTGGATGTTGCAAAAGTAGATGGGGGATGTTGCATATGTTGCAAGTGTTTTCAGAGGCATGTTGCAAGCGTTTTATTTGAAATGTTTCATCTGTTCCCGAACGTATTGTTGCAAGCGTTTGATCTGGATGTCGCATATGTTCCACATATATGTTGCAACAGTATGTTCCAAATGTTTCATTTGTTTCAGTCTTCTGTTGCAGCAAGTGTTTTCATGTTGCAAGATGCAAGTTGCAAGTGTTCTATCTGAATGTTGCATATGTTTCACACATATGTTGCAACTGTATGTTTTAGATATTTTATCTGTTTTGAGATGTATGTTGCACTTAAGTGTTTCATGTTGCACGTATTTCATGCTGTTCGGAGAGTCGGGGGCACCGGGGAATGGGGCGCGGCGAGTAGATGGATGTGGCGCGCGGCGCTCTGGGCGCCCGCGTCGAGGGCACAACGAGCGAGGGTGTGCCTGCGGGGGCGAGGCGAACGGATGGGGATGGGAGGTGGGGGGCGGGGTGTGGGCGTGTCAGGCGTGCGGGGGCGTCCGATGAAAGCTAGGCCCATGTGCATGTGTGTGGGAGTGGAGGGGTTGCGGATTGGTGCATGAGCAGTGGCAGAGCAGCTGCATATGCGGGCGTCCAGACGCGCCCTGTCCGTCCAGATGTTTGGGCGCTAGGCATGCCGTTTGAAGAAAGTAAATCTCAAGATTTACTGATTTATTGTATATTCATAATTCATTCATACAGACGAGTTGGGTTCTCCAGTGTTTGGTTCAGAGACTAACAAGGACAGAGTCATCACTCAAGAGAATATTCCTTGGAGATGCGGGACAACCTCATCCCCCAAAATTGAACGGATTTGTCCGTCCCACCTGGGACACGGCTGAACGCGGAGGGGGTAGCCCGGGGCACAGGTATCCCCCCTGATCCAACGGCTGGGATGCAGCATCATAACTCGAACAAAGTGATGGTTAGATCGAACAAAGTGATGGTTATGGACCAGTGCAGCTTTTTTGAAAGATGAACCGGCTATCAATAGTCTGCAATCGCAGTTGGTACTGACAGAGTGTGGCAGCTAGCATGCGGCACCAGAAATAGGATACTGGCTATCAATAAATGCTATCAAGTCATTGTGAATATTCAAATCACTATATTTATTAATCTATACATCTAATTCATAATCCGATTGAACCTTTATATTTCTGACAATTAAATCTACAAATCAAGGCCAACGTTGATTATGTTTCGATGTAAAATAAAATAGCAACATGTGAACCCCACATAAAATGCTCTGGATGGATATGATAATGTGCATCTTGTTGTCCTTACCAATATTCAAATCACTATATTTATTAAACGATACGTCCAGTTTATAGTCCGATTGAACCTTTATGTTCCTTACAACTAAATCTAAAAATTAAGACAAATATTAATTATGTTTCGATGTAAAATAAAATAACATTTGGGCCCCACATGAACTAACCATGGCTTTTATACATTAAGCATAAACCATACATAATATCCTGTGGGTACATCTTACCGACGGTACCAAGATCGATGCTGAGGAAACTGACACTGCAACACCATACTAGTACCTGATTTTAGTATGGAACCTGATAATTACAAGTGTGAAAAGTGCCGTGTGGCTAATTTGAAAACTAGGACAAAATAATTAACGACAGCCGGCGTCCCCTATTTACAAAAAAATAGGGATATATTATAGTGACAAATTATATGCCAACTCCATATATCTGAGATTAAATGAACACAACATTACGATAATTCAAATTATCCATGATACAACCATATCATATTCTAGTACAAATACGATCATCACATATGAAGTAGTATTTAAATATGCACTATTTATTACCCCTCCGGCCATCAAAATCTAAAAAATTGTAGGAGCATTGTAGCGAATCCAACCACAACACTAGAAAAGCAGCTCCGTTCCGGCCAAGTAAAACTTGATCCACGGTGCTAGATAGCCCCTGGGTATTTCGGTTTAAGAAGATCTTCTCACGTAGATTGAGAAAACCTTCGAATCCCTAGCCCACCCATACACAGCGGCACCGTAGCTCCGTAAAATGAGTTGGCCACAGACCTATACTTTGGATGTGGGGGCAAACGAGGGAGTTTTTTTCTCCTAGTCCCTACGGCCAAAGCCACAAATAAAAAGTGAGTCCCTTGAGACTCGAACTCTGACCACCCCAGGGGAAATGTACGGACTGACTACTCGGTCAGCCAGGCCTAACCTATAGTGACAAAAAAAAAGACGTACATAACCAAAACAAATAACTAATAATCAATGACATGGATTCCTTTAGCAATGGATTAGTCGATTACAAGCCAGTTTGAAAGGTGGCCAAACAAATGAAATATATGGAAACCACAAATTAAATCGGCAATATCAAACGCGCCAGGCTGCAACGTTGACAACAATTCAATACTTGATCAGACAAGTCATCCAAAAGGTGATGTGGATTGTTAGTTGATGGCACTCCGTGTACCATGGGCTGCACCAAGCTGTGTCAATGGAAGAAAACGAGAACCATCTTCCAGCGCCTGAATCGAGAAATCACATGTTGATGAAGCGGCATTAAACACTAGGAGAGAGAAAAAGGCAGCTCTATTAATGCAGCAAAATTTTTGGATTGTCGTCCCCTTCCGATGCAATGAAGCAGATGTAATTGAACGACAAAATTAAAATAAACACGTGTCCTAAACACATCTGCTTCATAATATCACTATATATGACAGTTATTAAAAACAAGAGTAACTAATTAGCGATAAAAATCTAAACCTCGAACCCCGAACCCCCCCCAAACCCTAAACCTCGAAGCCCGAAGCCCGAACCCGAAACCTCTAACCTTGAACCCCGAACCCTAAACCCTATAAACCCTAAAACCCTAAACCCTAAAATCTGAAACCCAAAAACCCTAAACGCCGAACCCTAAACCCTAAACCCTAAAACCATAAAAACCCTAATACCCTAAAACCCTAAACCCCTAAAACCCTAAACCTCAAAAACCCTAAGCCCTAAACACTAAAAACCCTAAACCCTAAAAACCAAAAACCCCAAAACCCAAACCCCTAAAACCATATAAACCCTAAAACCCTAAAAACATAAACGCCTAACCCTAAACCCTAAAACACTAAAATCCTAAAACCCTGAACCCTAAACCCTAAACCCTAAAACCCTAAAAACCAAAAACCCAAAACCCCAAAACCCTATAAACCCAAAACCCTACACCCTAAACCCTCGAACCTCGAAACCCGAACCCCGAACCTCGAACCTCGACCCCGAACCATGAACCTCGAACCTCAAACCCTGAACCTCGAACCCAGAACCCGAACCCAAAACTCTGAACCCCGAACCCTAAATCCCGAACCCCAAACCCCGAAATCTAAACCCTGAAACCTAAACACCGAACCCGAAACCCTGAACCTTGAACCTCGAACCCTAAACCCTGAACCCGAACCCTAAACCTTAAACCCTAAAACCCTATAAACCCTAAAGCCCTAAACGCTAAAAGCCAAAACCCTAAAACCCTATAACCCTAAACCCTAAAACCCTAAACACTGAACCCTAAATCCTAAACCCTAAAACCCTAAACCCCTAAAAGCCTAAATCTATAAAACCATAAACCCTAAAGCCTAAAACCTAAACCCTAAACCCTAAAAACCTAAACCCTAAGGCCTAAACCCTAAACCCTAAACCCTAAAAACCAAAAAAACCCTAAACCCTAGACTTCATCTTGCTCGACCACTTGGATTGAACCATCCTATCTAGTCACACACTTAGATACAAGGATTAGTCCAGATAGATTTCATCAATTATCCAAAATCAAAGTAGGGCTTTTAGCGTCATGCGTGGACGTCAGGTGCCCACTAGGGACTGTCCCCATGGAATTCGCTTCCCATTTGAACAAGGTTCAGTGATTCTTCGTGAAGAAGGAGAAATATAGGCTCAAGAACAGTAGCACGCGAAGAACTGAAGGGTGAACAGTACATGCCCAATAAATGGTGACACTATGAAGCGAGGTATCGTCACCTGCCACAAGCCAACCAAAAAAAGTGCAGTCTTATTTTATAAAGTTGTCAGAGATATTACAGAGTGAAGGGTACTTATAGATTTCAATTGACTGTACATGGCTTAACATAGCACGAAACTTGACTCCCATCGCACGGTATTACAGAGGGGCGATACCTGCGCCCCGGGCTACAGAAACATTCGGCATTAACCCAACGCAGATGTATCTTCATTTGACAACGCACAAGAAAGATATGATTTTTCTAAGTTGATGAGTGCTTGTATGCGATTAATATGTCTAAAACTTCATGTTATTTTTTAGCATCTTAATAAGCTAAAATAAAAAAAACTCAAAACTATAAAATTATAGATGTCATCGAGGGATACCACTTTCATATAAAAAGTATCTTCATTTGACACCATATAAGAAACATATGAGTTTTCTAAGGCAACAAACACTAGTACGCCGTTAATATGCTGCTAAATTTGTTTTCATTTTTTGAGCATCTAAACAATGTTAAATGAAAAAAAATCAAAACTAGAAAGTTGTAGATCTCGTCGAAAGATACAATTTTTATATAAAAATCATTTCAAAACTTTATGCATGGTTATTTGTTATTGCAAATATGCCTAATGTATAAAAGTTATGAACATTTCATGTGGGGTCCACTTGTTGTTATTTTATTTTACATCAGAAAATAATCAATATTAGTCTTGATTTGTAGATTTAATTGCAAGAAACTCAATGGTTTAATCAGATTATAAATTGAATGTTTGGTTTAATAAATATGGTGATTTGAATATTTGTAACCATAAAAGGAGGAAGGAACAAGGTAAGCAATAAATGAAAACACTCAGGCCTTGTTTAGTTCGTGGGTGAAAAGTTTTTGGGTGTCACATTAGATGTTTCATAGGATGTTGGAAGGGGTGTTCGGATACTAATAAAAAAACTAATTACATAACTCGTCTGGAAACCGCGAGACGAATTTATTAAGCCTAATTAAGCCGTCATTAGCACATATGGGTTATTGCAGCAATTATGGCTAATCATGACCTAATTGGGCTTAAAAGATTCGTCTCGCGGTTTCCAAGCAAACTGTGTAATTAGTTTTTTTATCTACATTTAATGCTCTATGCATATGCCCAAATATTCGATATGACGGGGTGAAAAGTTTTTAGGCGAGAACTAAATAGTACCTCAGCTTGCATGTTGTCTTGCTGGCAGCCCAGGAAGATTGTACTGTAGAAAATGATGACTATATGCAACAACAGCCTGCGCAAAAGTAAATGTAAACACTGTTGCGTGTACGATGGCATTGCCCGGTCACATGGGGGAGAAGAACAAGAGGGCGACGTACGGACTAGTACAGAAGAGGAGAGAAGATTGCCAGCGAGCTCCGGCTCCGATCCTGATGCGTGCGGGTGATCTCCGACGCCGGGCCCGCCGAGGGCTACCATGCGGGCGTGCTCTATGGCTGGTCCGTGCGGGAGATCTCCACCCCCAAAGCCCGCCACATGTGGCCATGTGGGCGAGCTCTACCCGGCCTCGCGATGTGCTGCCGTCGGGTGAGCTCCTCCGTCGGCCTGTGCAGACAAGATCTGCCCCAACCTCACCGCGTGCAGGCGTGCTCTGCCACTAGCCGCTTGTAGGCGAGGTCTGCCCCTGGCCCTGTCGCGTGCGGCCGTCGGGCGAGCTCCAGCCCCAGCATGCGGGTGTGCGGGCGTTTGGGTGAGCTCGATCTGCGTGCGTAGGAAAGGGAGCTGACCAGATGCAAGAGGAGAAGAAAGGAAAAAAAAGACTGACTCATGGGCCCTATATGTCGGTGTCTGATTCTACTTTTGGTGTGTTTAAACCAAATAAAAATCTGAACAAACTCATTCTCCCTCGACTAAACACCATATGGGATAGTCTCATATCTGAAAACTGAGATGAGTCCATCTCATCTCTAGGCGTCTCCCAATCAAATGCAGCCTTAGCCATACCGAACCGTTGGCATCTCCAGCTGTTCCACGGAGGAGTATAAAGTACTAAGCCTGTGCGACTATGCGAAACTGTGAGTGCACCATTGCGCAACGTAGGGTAAGGGCACTCCCAATGCTAGAAACTATGTATAGTTTTTATATGGATAGTGTCGGGTTCACAAACCCAGGATCTCTCGGAAACCGGCTTCCACGCCAAGGCTCGGCTCAGAAGAACGGCCTTTTCTTCTTCTGGACCGGCCCAAGAGTCTGAACTCAACAGACCGGAGCACCCGCTTCAGGCCCAGGCCGCCTTCAGCCCATCTCTCCGACCGAAGCACTAGCTCAGGCTCAGGCTAGCTCCGAACGGCCTCTCTGATCGGAGCGCTAACGTCAGGCCCCGGCCGCCTCCGCACGGCCTCCACTCGAAAAGCCTGACCTGAGGACCGCCTCCGACTCCGACCCCGTGTCTCTGACCGGGATTCATAGAAAACCCTGCTCATCGCTATTCTCCGACTGGGGACCATCCGACCGGGGACGTCCGCTCGGAAAGAACCAGAAGGCGTGCGAAGAAAGGCAAGGCATGGCTCACAAGTCAAAACCACTGTACCAGGGACCATACCCTGCACGGAACAGTGCTTTGCAGCCACCCTAACACAAAGTATTGTAGGGGCCGCTAGAACTCCCATATGGTAAGCCCCCTGCGCGTGTCTCTAGACATCGATTGCGGCATGAGCTACAGGATTTACCACACCGGGTGAACATAAGCACGGCTCCTCACATGCCACTAGGCATCCAGAAGTATTTTGCAGGTACCGACGTCCATCCTTCCTGAAGAAGATAGCTCGACCCCCGTGCACATCTGACATCCTACAATGACATCAACAGTATTGGGGGGCTTCAACCACTATCCAGTTTTCATCACCGTAGGCAGCAAGGCTTAGAAATATCTGTACTCTCTCCCTCTCGCCTGTAAAGCCATCCCCTTCATCTATAAAAGGGGATGCGCTCCCTCCAGGAGATCGACTTCTAAAAAGCTCAGACTCACTAGATCGACATCAACACTCCCAACCGTAGGACCACCCAGTTCCGACGGCGACCCTTCCGGTCGGAGCCAATCGAACCTCTTGTATCACACCTTCTTTCTCCTTCTCGTTTGTACCCCCACTACAAATTTTGAGCACCTGGGCTCAGGAATAAAGTCGTCGACCGACCCCGACTGGACGTAGGGCATGTTGCCTGAACCAGTATAAATCCTGTGCCATTATGTGCTAGGCCACCTTCGATCACAACGTACAGTAAAATTACAAATATTTACTAGTTGGTCACTTTCTGCACCGACAGTTGGCGCCGTCCGTGGGGAAGACGTTGTACGTTCAACACTCTTTTGGTCATCGGATGGCCCATTTTTCCGCCATTCCCACCATGGCGGGCTCGTGCGATACGATTCGCTTCGGATCGCTGGAGTTCCCCGTACTCTTGCCCACCGGGATACGGGTTCCACCCATCTTCGAGCCATTCTAGGCCTTCCGCTTTGGGAGCAGGCCCGTGACCCGCCACCCGTCGGAGGAACGTCCTCCATCGATTCCGGGACGCGCGACTTCGACGACGCGGCATCTGCGCTTCATTCCGAGCAAACTCTCTGCTCAAACCCCACTGTAAGCAATATGCGTGCTACTCACTCTTTATTTACTATCTCTCACCAATCACCCAGAGGAAATGTACCGCCCACGCCACAAACGTCATACGATCGGTTCCCCTACGGCCTTGCGTCCTCCGCGGACGCCTATGCTCGGGGGCTCCGAGGGATGTTGGCACCGTCCCCCCTCACGTCCGAGTTCATGGGAGTAGTGGGCTTCGTTCCTGCTATTCCTCACAAACTTTCGGATGATGATGGCGAGAGCGACGGTTCAAGCATCGGTGACGTGGCACCCCGCCACTGTCCATCCCAGGAGTGCGCTATGGCGGATGCTCCGTGACAACCGTCGGTGGTTGCGGAGTCTGTGCAGACCCACACCCCTCCGGACCCACGTGCGGGAGCCCTCGCGTCTGCGCAAGCACACGCTGAGGAATTACGACAACGACGATAGAATCAGCCGCCGTCTGCACCGACGCCGTCGGTATAGCACATTGCGCCCCACGCGCCTGGCCTGGCGGGTGGCGCCCGGGGTCGCACTCGTTAGGTTCAGCACAACATCGTGAGCGAAGGGAACGACGTCCCACAATTCGCCCGGGCCGGCCAGAATATCGCTGCTGCAGCAATGCTTCTCCGCGGTGTTCCCGAGCCCGTCGACCCTTAGGAGCGGGCAGTCTACCGGAACCTCCGGGTTCTAGTAGAGGCCGCCACCGTCCAACAGGCAGAAAGCTCCACATCGCGACTCTGACCCTCGCCCTCTCTCCCCACCGGGGGACGGGGACGCACCAGCCGGATTGATCTGTTCGCTCACCGCCGCAGCCGGCAGGCACGGCTCGGGGAGTGGCAGTCGCGCCACGATCCAACCAGGCGCCTGCTCCACACCGACCGCACCAGGACGCTCGTAGCGTCGCTGGCAACCGTCGTCGAGCCCAACACGGTAACGACGTCAGCCATACGATAGCAGGCGACACAGACCCTGGCCGTATCATCGAGAGAAGCGGAGAAATGCGCCCCAGGCGTGATCGCCGGCCAGGTGACCAGAGCCCCAACCCTGAGGGCCCGAGGCCATGGGCCTTCAGCCGGCGCATCCGAAGAGCGCCGTTTCCGCAGTGTTTCCGGCCTCCCACCAACATCACCAAATACACCGGGGAGACAAACCTAGGCATTTGGCTTGAAGACTTTCGGCTCGCCTGTCGAGCCGGAGGAGTGGATGATGACTTTTTCATCATCCAATATCTTCCCATTTGCGTAGGGGAGCATGTTCGGGCATGACTTGAATTTCTTCCACACGACAGTATCCGCGACTGGACAGACCTCAAGAGGGTCTTCATTGGGAATTTCCAGGGGACGTACATCCACCCGGGAAACTCCTGGGACCTCAAGAGCTGCCAGTAGGAGCCTGGCGAATCCCTGTGGGATTACATCCGTAGGTTTTCCCAATGTTGTAACTCCCTCCCTAATGTCGTCGACACAAACGTCATCAACGCCTTCCTCTCTGAGACAAACTGCGAGTCCCTGATCCATAAGCTTGGCTGCCTAAAACCCCGCACCACCCGCGATCTACTCGACGTTGCCACCAACCACGCCTCTGGCGAGGAGGCAGCCGAAGCAGTCTTCGGCGGAGGCCGGGAATAAAGGCAATCCCAAGCGCGTGAATCCGGACGAAGGCCCCTCCACTCAGAGGGGCAAAAAGAACAGGAAGGATATGCGCCGGACGGATGATACCATGTTGATCGCCGCAGCTAATCGCGCACCCAGGCAGCCCCAACAGGGACTGCCTGACCACTTCAACAAACTCATGGATGGTCCATGCCCCAATCACGCCTATTCCATCAAACAACTCTACAAGGAGTGCGAGCTCCTCAAACGTTTCCTCCGACAGGCCGGCGCGCCAAAGGAGGGGGACAGCAAGGAGCCCGCAATCAGGAGGGGTGGTGCGGCAGGTAAGGACGGGGATGGTTTCCCTAAACCCAATGAGTGCATCATGATCTTTGGCGGATCCGATGCCATCTGGTCCAAACGCCAGCACAAGATACGCTACAGGGAGGCATGCGTCGCCGAAACGGCCGTCCCCTCTTTTCTTAGGTGGTCGGAATCCCCAATCACCTTTGATCAGAGGGACCATCCCTCCTACATCGCGAGACAAGGATGTTACCCGCTCGTCGTTGACCCCATTGTCCACAAGAAGCGCCTCACCAAGGTGCTAATGGACGGGGGCAGCGGTCTCAACATCCTGTACGTCGACACCCTCGATGCCATGCGCATCCCCCGATCAGAGCTCTGCCCGACGGGCTCCCCCTTCCATGGGGTAATCCTGGGAGCGCAGGCATACCCGCTTGGACAGATCAATCTGCCCATCACGTTCGGCAGCCGAGCTAACTTCCGCTCGGAGGTCCTCACCATCGAAGTAGTAGACTTTCTGGGGTCCTACCACGCCATTTTGGGGCGGCCATGCTACGCAAGATTCATGGCGATCCCCAACTACACCTACCTCAAACTGAAGATGCCGGGACCAAATGGTATCATCACAGTGAGTAGCACCTTTTCACACGCCTTCGAGTGTGACTGCGAGCACTACGAGCTCGCCACCGCGGTCGTCAACTCATCCGAGCTCCTGTAGCTCAGGGAGTCGTCAACCCCTGCAGTCCCATACTACAACAAACCAACCTCCTCGATGGCCTTTCGCCCGCTCGAGGAAACCAAGGCAGTGGGTGTTGATCCTACCAACCCAACCAAGATAGTCCGGGTCGGGACCCAGCTTCTGGCCAAATAGGAAAGCGAGCTCGTCGACTTCCTGTGTGACAACCGCGATGTCTTTGCATGGCAACCGTCTGACATGCCAAGGATACACTGGGAGGTCACTGAGCATGCACTACGCCTTACCCTGGGCTCTAAACCCGCCAAACAACGCCTGCGTCGCTTCGACGACAAAAGGCGTAGGGCCATAGGCGAGGAAATGGTCAAACTCCTGGCGGCCGGGTTCATCAGGGAGGTCTTCCATTCTGACTGGCTTGCCAATCCCGTCCTGGTCAGAAAAAGATCAAGAAGTGGAGAATGTGCGTCGATTATACTGGACTCAATAAAGCATGCCCAAAGGATCATTTCCCATTACCATGCATAGACTAGGTAATTGATTCCACCTCAGGTTGCAAAATCCTCTCCTTTCTGGATGCCTACTCTGGCTATCACCAGATCACGATGAAAGAGTCCGATCAGCTCGCAACCTCGTTCATCACCCCGTATGATTCGTACTGCTACGTAACCATGCCTTTCGGCCTGAAGAACGCTGGTGCCACCTACCAAAGGTGCATGCAGGAATGCTTCGCCGACCAAATCGACCCGCTCGACCAACCCAATCAGGCCGAGCGGCCAAAACCAACGATCGTCGTCTATGTTGATGACATAGTGGTCAAAACGGCTCAAACTTGTGACCTGATCACAAACTTGGCCGCAATGTTCGCGAACCTCCGAAGGTTCAACATCAAGCTGAATCTCGAAAAGTGTGTTTTTAGGGTTCCAAAGGGGAAACTACTGGGATACATTGTATCCGAGCGCGGCATCGAAGCCAACCCCAAAAAGATCACGGCCATCTCCAACATGGGCCCCATACATAACGTCAAGGGCGTGCAGAGACTCACCGGTTGCCTGGCTACCTTAAGCCACTTCATCTCCTGGCTCGGTGAACGGGGGATGCCACTCTACAAGCTCCTCAAAAAGACGGACGCCTTCATCTGGACTGAGGAAGCCCAACAGGCTCTCGAAAGCCTCAAAACGTTCCTAACATCGGCCCTAATCCTCATCGCTCCCAAGCGGGGAGAACCCCTCCTCCTCTACGTCGCGGCAAGTAACCATGTGGTGAGCGCCACCCTAGTCATAGAGAGGGAGGAACCGGGACACCAGCTCAAAGTGCAGCGACCCGTATACTTCGTCGGAGAAGTGCTTACCGACCCCAAGGTCCGGTACCCCTAGGTGCAGAAACTCCTGTACGCCATGTTAATGGCCGCCAAGAAGCTCCTACACTACTTCACCGACCATGAAGTCACAGTCGTCACTTCATACCCACTCGGAGACATCATCCACAATCATGATGCCGCGGGACGAATCTCTAAGAAGGCCCTTGAACTCATGGGCCATGACATCAGGTATACCCCCCGCACCGCGATTAAGTCTCAGGCTCTCATGGACTTTGTCGCCGAATGGACGGAGGTCCAGCTACCGGCCCAGGACGTCTCCCACGAGTACTGGACAATGTACTTCGACGGGTCCGTAATGGCGCCCGGCTCAGGGGCTAGAGTGGTTCTGATCTCCCCAGATGGGAGTAGGCTCCGCTACGCCATCCGCCTCCACTTTTTGGCTTCAAACAACGCCGTAGAATATGAGGCCCTTATCAACGGACTACGCATCGCCATCGAGCTCGGCGCTACGTGACTCTACGTCCGCGGTGACTCGAAACTAGTCATTGATCAGGTCATGAAGGAATCCTCCTGCAAAAGTCCCCTCATGACAGCATACTACCAAGAGGTGCGTAAGCTCGAGGACAAATTCTAGGGAATCGAACTGCATCATGTCCCTCGAAGGGACAACGACGCCGCCGATTTCCTCGCAAAACTGGCCGCCGGGCAAGATCCGTCCCTGAGCGGAGTCTTCATCAACAACGCCCACGAGCCGTCCGCCCGCATCCTAGAAGGTTCGACCCAGACACACCCCGATAGCCAGCCGGCGCTCGGGGGCTCTGACCCCAGTACCTCTATAACGACATCACCCGTGGACATCGCTGTGTTGGCACTCGATCAAACCGATTGGCGAGCACCGCTACTCGCCTACCTCCTCGAGGAGGTTCTCCCACCTGAAAGAACCAAAGCCCGATGAATCGCTTGACGCGCCAAGACCTTCATCGTGCTCGGTAACAAACTCTACAAACGGAGGCCGTCAGGAGTACTCATGAAGTGCGTCCTTGCTAGCCGGGGAAAACAGATCCTCCTCGAGGTCCATTCCAGGATCTACGGGCATCATGCGGCCCCAAGGTCCCTAGTCAAAAAAACCTTTCGCCAAGGTTTTTACTAGCCCACCGCACTACGAGATGCAGAGGAGGTCATCCGCAGGTGTGAAGGATGCCAGTTCTACGCTCGACAAACCCATTTGCCAGCACAAGAGCTCCAAACCATCCCAATCACCTGGCCATTCGTGGTCTGGGGCCTCGACATGGTAGGACCTCTCAAGAAAGGTCCAGGCGGTTTTACTCACCTACTCATAGCAGTCGACAAGTTTACCAAATGGATAGAGGCCAAGCCCATCACCAATCTCCGCTCGGAAGAGGCGGTCAAATTCTTCCTTGACATCATCTACCGATTCGACGTTCCTAACTATATTATCACTGACCATGGGACTAACTTCACCAGGAAGAAGTTCCAAGACTTCAGCAATGGATACGGCATCAGAATTGATTGGGCTTCGGTCGGACATCCATGAACTAACGGTCAGGTCGAACGTGCCAACGGCATGGTCCTCTAAGGACTCAAAACACGCATCTTTGACCGACTCAACAAACACGCCGGGCGGTGGGTTGCAGAGGTCCCAGCGATCCTCTGGAGCCTAAGAACGACCCCAAACCGATCCATGGGATTCACACCTTTCTTCCTGGCCTACGAAGCGGAGGCTGTGTTGCCCTCCGACCTCGACCATGGCACACCGACAGTAAAAGCTTTCGACCGTGACCGAGCCGCGGCAGCCCAACAAGACGTAGTCGACCTGCTCGAAGAGGCCTGTGAGACAACCGTCATCCGCTCCGCTCGCTATCAACAGACCCTCCGCAGGTACCACGAAAGGAAGATCAGAGGAAGGATTCTCGAAGTCGGTGATCTCGTGCTACGAAGGACCCAATCAACAATGGAAAAACACAAGCTCTCCCACCCTGGGAAGGACCCTATACGGTAACCGAAGTAATCCGACCGGACACCTACCGACTGGAGGACAACAACGGCAATGTTCTCAACAACACTTGGAACATTGAACAGCTACGTTGTTTTTTCCCTTAGAAACAGGTCTAAACACCTTCGATTAAAGCACATGCTCCTGTAAGAGCGCCCCCGCCCGAACGCTTTAAACCCGGGTCGCTCGGGGGCTCCATAAATATACAAATATTGAGTACTACCTCTCTGTTTTGTTTACTGTTGTATGGAAAATTCCTTCCTACCCTAATGGAAGGGTAGTTCGTTCTTTTGTTCTACCTTACGTAACTTTGCTTTAGAACATTCTGACTGATCGCACCTCGCCTTTTCCTACGGCTACAACCGGTCGAGCCTCACAGGCCACGCCCTAGGCTCGCAACGTTGCGACCTACGGAACAAACGGGCAGGTACGAAATAGAAAGAAATTTAAAACAAAATTATGCTAAGGAGAAACTAAGGAACGGAAGGGAACAAGCTTCCCCGAATGAAATGACTCCATCACAGAAAACAAAATATCATTATAACTGTTAAGCACACGAACATTTTATCCGGGGGCTTCCCCCACAAATTTAAAACTATCCGCTTCCACTAAACTATTATTATTTTTACATGCTACTGGGGCGGCCTGGCGACATCCGACGATGGTGCAACCGATGAAGGCTCGAGCTGCTCACTTCCCGGCGATGCATCATCTGGCTCGGCCAAGACCGGGGCAACATTCACCTCCAATCCGACATCACGCTCCGGGTTTGCAAAAGGATCTATAAGTCCTCCCCTCGCTCGCTCTTCCTCTCACTAAGGAACCACCGCAGCGTACAGGCACTCTCGGTGAGAAAGAAGGAAGGAAGAGCGAGGAATCTTCGCCAGAAGAGACCACCAGACCTCCCTGAGTCGATCGAGCCACCCAGGAGAGACCAACCAGCCTCCTGAGTCGATTGATTCACTCAGGATAAGTACCTGAGATACAGGAAGGAAGCGAAGGGACGCCCCATGCGGGCCAAGCCGACTCCGTCTCGTATGACGAGCACGGGTCCCGGTCGGACATTTCTGACTGAAGCTCTCCGAACCCCGTCTCTCAGGTCATCAAGGTAAGCATATGTTCATTAAACACAAAACTGTTCACGCGAGGACTAACCCACGATTGACAAGCGTAGGTCCCGGATGAACGTTTCCGACTGGAGCCCGACGAACCCCGTCGCTCCAGTCTTCAAGGTATAACACCATCAAAGACCCTCTATTTCATTACAAATCATTCATACATCCATATGCGCATTCATCTCATACGCCTAAACCCCCCGGACGGTTAGGGCATGAACCGCCCGGGGGCTCGGGAACTAAGCATCACACGTGCAGCGAAATGCACCAAAACACTCCGTGTTGCGCCACGAAGTGGTGGCTTGCCTTATTCGACATGAGCAACCAAATAGAGCTAGGGGAGAAAACCATAGATGAGCACCGTGTGTCCTTCGCCCGGTCTGGCAAACCAAGTCATCTCAACCTTCTCGTTCGATCCTGAACCCACCAAGCCCATAGAATCTCCATCGAGGGGAGGCCGTCAGGCCACATGGGTCGGTCTATGGAACGACCTAGGCATTTGTCGGGCTGTAGGTAAAGGAGTAGTGGAATGTCATAAGAGGGCTATGCCGACCCCATCACGAACGACGGACCCGGATTCCACTCGATCACACCCGTTAGTGAGCTCACCGAGCTAGTCTTCGAGCCCGAGCGATTAGGACAGGCAACGAAACTCAGCCCCTCCAGTTGTGAGGAACCAGATGGGGTAGCGCAAAAACGACTCACAGCCCCCACGAAGGCCCGACAGGGCTCGGGGGTTTAAACGCCATGGGACCGTGACTCCGAATTCGCGTCGACGGGATAGGCGACATCCGGCTACGGCTTGGGACCGTGACTCCTTAACTCACGTCGACGGGATAGGCGACATCCGGCTATGGCTTGGGTCCGCGACTCCTTAATTCGCGTCGACGGGATAGGTGACATCCGGCTACGGCTTGGGACCGTGACTCCTTAACTCGTGTAACGGCTTCAGACGGCTTCACTAACTAAAACTAACTCGTTCGATCCATGGCGAGCACCGACGCCTGGGTCTACTCGCGACTCCACCTTACCCGATCCCATGGCGCGCACCAACGCCAAAGATCGAACTCTGTTGTATCCGAAACTAAGTTATTTCCGTTCACGACGTGCACCGACGCCAGGGCTTGTTTCAAAAACTAAAAACTTCCTCGTTCGATCCCCGATGTGCACCGACGCCGGGATCATTAAGTTCTGTCTCAATCCAATCCCCGCGCTTAAAAACACCTCGGCTGCACAACGACGCTATGGTTAAACAAAATTCTGTCTCAAACTAAAAAACATGCATAAACGCCTGCTAAGACAACACCCCCAACCGGTTTAGCCTGAACCGGCTGGGGCTCGGGGGCTACACCCGCGGGTGCGCTCGCGCGCACCCGCCAGCAAGACAAAAATCCCCCAGACGATTCTGTTCGAATCGCCCGGGGGCTCGGGGGCTCCTGTCGGGTTCATAAACCCGGGGTCCCTCGGGGACCGGCTTACACGCCAAGGCTCGGCCCAGAAGAACGGCCTTTTCTTCTTCTGGACCAGCCCAAGAGTCTGAACTCAACAGACCGAAGCACTCGCTTCAGGCCCAGGCCGCCTTCGGCCCATCTCTCCGACCGGAGCACTAGCTTAGGCTCAGGCCAGCTCCGAACGGCCTCTTCGATCGGAGCGCTAACGTCAGGCCCCAGCCGCCTCCGCACGGCCTCCACTCGGAAAGCCTGACCCGAGGACTGCCTTCGACTCCGACCCCGTGTCTTCGACCGGGATTCATAGAAAACCCTGCTCATCGCTATTCTCCGACTGGGGACCATCCGACCGGGGACGCCCGCTCAGAAAGAACCAGAAAGCGTGCGAAGAAAGGCAAGGCATGGCTCACAAGTAAAAACCATTGTACCAGGGACCATACCCTGCACGGAACAGTGCTTTGCAACCACCCTGACATAAAGTATTGTAGGGGCCGCTAGAAACTCCCATATGGTAAGCCCCCTCCGCGTGTCTCTGGACATCGATTGCGGCATGGGCTCCAGGATTTGCCATACCGGGTGAACATAAGCATGGCTCCTCACATGCCACTAGGCATCCAGAAGTATTTTGCAGGTACCGACGTCCATCCTTCTTGAAGAAGATAGCTCGATCCCCGTGCACATCTGACATCCTACACTGACATCAATAGTATTGGGGGGCTTCAACCATTATCCAATTTTTATCACTGTATGCAGCAAGGCTTAGAAATATCTGTACTCTCTCCCTCTCGCCTGTAAAGCCATCCCCTTCATCTATAAAAGGGGATACGCTCCCTCCAGGAGATCGACTTCTAAAAAGCTCAGACTCACTAGATCGATATCAACACTCCCAACCGCAGGACCACCCTGTTCCGACCGCGACCCTTCCGGTCGGAGCCAACCGAACCTCTTGTATCCCACCTTCTTCCTCCTTCTCGTTTGTACCCCCACTACAGACTTTGAGCACCTGGGCTCAGGAATAAAGTCGCCGACCAACCCCGACTGGACATAGGGCACGTTGCCTGAACCAGTATAAATCCTGTGTCATTATGTGCTAGGCCACCTCCGATCACAACATACCGCAAAACTATAAATATTTACTAGTTGGTCACTTTCTGCACCGACAGATAGTTTCTACAGAATAATTTTTTGCCCAATCACAATCTTCTCTCTCTCATCTATCTATCGTATCTCTTTATGTCTTGGTTCTCGTGCAGACATGATTTTTATCAAAAAAACCGTTTCCTCCCCTCTCGTCAGCAAATCGTTTGCCACATCAGCATTATGTTTAGGTGTCAGGATAATTAATGCACACTATATTGTGAGTGCCCTAAGGCCCTCTACAGTATGGAGTAACGCCAGAGAAAAATTGAAAAACCACGTCACGGAGTAGGCATCGACGCTTAGATGGCTGCAATGTTCTATATATACAGGAATCGATGCCATCAAACCTCTTGGGGCCCACGCCTAATAAAGTAACAAGCTGTCCAGGACAGCAAGCCGTACACGTATGTCACCCAGGTGAGGCCAAAGAGCAAAAAAAAATATTTTTTAAGAACTGGGCACCGGCTGGACAGCGGAGCAAGTACTTGCATCGCTCCCATTTTTATTGGTATCGCTAAGAATTGGCACGTGAGCCACAGCGTGGAAAGTGATGCCCAAATATTCTCTCTTCTTTTTGAGCACCACTCATGCACAACATTATTGTGGAGGGCCTAAACACACCTACATCGTGTGCACTAAGACTAGCCACAATGTTTACCGAGGTCTGAAACTTTTACACGCTCTCTGCAGGCAATAATGGCAACGCCAGTTCTTCTTCTTCTTCCACCATGTGCGGGTACAACTACTTGGTTCATGGGGAAGACAAGCTCTCTAGGGAAATTCTTCAACAGGAGCGGAAAGTCGGATCTGGCAACTACAGGGTTCAACTCAGCCCAGGACACAAAGACCTCATCACCGTGGAGAAGATATGGGTCGTCGGCGGAGACGGCGGTGAGTGTGGTTTGCTGGGCAAGACCGGAGACGCCAAGAACCGACTCAAAGATGCAAGTCTCTCGTTTGCCCTTCACAAGCTGCTTCGTCGCCGGTTCTACGACCTCCCCATACACGAGGACACGGTGGTAGCAGCTCGAGATAAGAAGAGGCGGCTTGTCTTTGAGTACATCCTGGAGAACACGGAGAACTACGAGAGAGCATTCCGTGTCACTGAGGTAGAGCTGTCCTTCCTCCGGGACACATTCTACAACAGGCATGCCGCTGCAATATTGCGCCGGTGGGTTCCCGTTCCTGAGGATGATTCTGTCTGTGTCGCTGATTCTGGCCATCGGATATATCGCATACCCTGTTGGTCATATACCCCAGAGAATTGATCCTAATGACAAGAACCGCATCGTCCATGGAGTGTTCGTCACCCGATTCTTCATCGCCATCATTATCGCCAAAGAGCTGTGGGAAATCTATATATATGTATTCGCGCCATGGACAAAGGTTCAGATGATCTGCATGTATATCCAGCACCAATGTTTGCGGCGGCCGCTCTTGAGAAGTTTTGGAGGCTGCTTTTGTGGTCTATGCCCACAAGTAAATGGAAACGTCAGATCCGTTAGTACAACCGCTTGATTTCAGCTCGCAATGTATTGAAGAATACGTCGACAGTCAAGCTGAGGGCAGAGGTACAGAAGGCTATATTTGATTCATTCAAGCTGCTGCAGCAAGATGAGCAGAGGTTGGAGAACTACTTCTCAAATGCCTTCGGATCAAATCAACAACTTTGCAGTAACTTGCTGTGGACATGCGGACTGGAGGCTGACACCCACAGAATACTGGTCTGGCATATGGCGACAGGCGTCTGTGAGATTAAACTCACGGATGATGCCAGACAGCGTCAGGTTTACTGGATGCGATCAAAGCCACTGATCAAGGAGTCGAAGCTTTCCAGAGATTTGTGGGGAAATTACATAACGGCCGTCAGCATATCCAACTACTGTGCGTATCTGCTTACCGAGAGGATGGTACCAGAGAATGGCCTTGTTGCTGACAGAGTATTTGATGAGGTACGCCGGGAAACGAAACGTGCTATTTTTTGCCCTGATCGGATGGTAAGCTTGCAAGCGATCTATGATAAACTCGTGGAGATCGCTGCTGCCAAAGACAAAGCACAAAGGCCTGGCGAAGGCGAAGCCCCTGTGGAAGAAAACCAGCAACAAGACGGTGCTGTTGGGATAGCCACTGAGGAGCAAATGTTCCAAGCAGATGGGGTTATTGATCCAGATCCTGAGGAAGGCAACAATGGTGACAACTTTAGAGTCGTCGACGAGGAACCACACAATGAAGAGCCTAATAATGGCGAACCCAACGGAGACAACGATGGTTTTGACAATACCATAATTAAGATGGCTTCAGAGCTCGGGGTGCAGCTGATTGAAGCATATACAGATGAGGACCAGGAAGGCCTCTGGAGGGACCTGGCAAAATTTTGGACGGGATTCCTCCTGCACTTGGCAGCGTCCACAAGAGCAGCCAAGCATAAGACCCATCTACCCACAAACGGAGAGCTCATAACGCACCTGTGGGCTCTCCTGTCCCACGCAGGTTACGTTGGGAATGTGGGCCACGGGTACCAGCTCCTGGACCCACAAGACCTTAACGACGTGGACCCACTCAGCTGAGCTATGCCCACCTAACAAAGAGAAAACAATGTTGCGATAGGTTGTCTTTTCTGTGTGGTTTCTCGTGTGTTCCATTTTTCCCAGCTTCCAATTTTTTGTTGTTGTTACATTGTTGTATGAGCTGTGTTTCTGTTGCTTTCTACTAATGTACTTATTAGCAATGCAAGCAAGTTGGTCATCTCCAATTGTTTTGTTTGATTTGTGCGGTTTTGTCTTTGGCACTTTCGAATTTTTATTATGTCATTTATATATCATTTATTAAAATGAACATATTATTCCCTCACTTCAGGGGCGGAGCCAGAAAATAACCATGAGGGGGGCCAAATATTAACTGATGGATTATAGGAGAGGCAAATATCTAACTTTTTCTTCAAATACATAGTGAAATCTTGTGTACATAAGAGAAGTTCACCAAGCATAGGGGGTGCCTCACTTTATATGTAACTGTTAACCTCAGGCCAGGGGCACTCTAGCCACGTTTTTGTAGACTACATACACATCGAGAATGCGGCAAGGCTACATTTTATATTGACCTTCTTCACAGCTGTTAGCTTCAACGTGGTCCAAGCACAATATAGTTGATGGCTCCAAGCTTTGCTGCCCCTCCAACGATTTAATTTGGGGCTACCAAAAACTGCTGGGGATACGTGCATTGTCATATTGTTGGCCATTTTTTTTTTGGAATTTGGTGTTTTCGTCTACTATCTTAGTATTATTCAATAGAGGCTCCAACGGATTTACCACGTTAATTCTTATCAGATAGGGAAAAAATAAACCCAAGAAATTCTCACAATAATCTGAAATATCTTTTTATTTGCTATATAAGCATACCCACCTATACCATTATGAAAAATACATAAAGTAATCTATGGTTTTGCATACATCCGCCATTATAACTTATTGGAAATAAAGGGGTGCCATCAAATGGGTAACTCTTGGGATGCCAGCACTAAGTTTTTTCATGCCCAAGCAACTGTCAAGTACAGACGAAATTTGATCACTCAACTTTTAGATGATCAAGGCAACATAGCGGTAAATCACAATGATAAGGCTAACTTAATTTGGCTCTCTTTCAAAGATAGATTGGGCACCAGTACGTAACTTCACTTCAATCAGTTTTGATTTAGCTTCACATTTCACAAAACCACCATATCTTTCTATACTTGTGGAACCTTTTTCTAGAGCTGAAATTGATGCAGTGGTCAGGTCCCTTCCCCCTGATAAGGCTCCTAGACCTGATGGATTTAATACTGATTTCATAAAGCATTGATGGTCATTAATTTGTGAAGATTTTTACAGATTGTGTGCAGATTTCTATTCTGGTCACCTTTGTCAGCAGAGCATTAATGGATCTCACATCACTCTAATACCCAAGAAAGATGACGCTCAAAGGATTTCTGATTTTAGGCCAATTTCTTTGCTCAATACCTTAGTAAAGATCATCACAAAGTTATTGGCTAATAGGCTCCAGACAGTGTTGCCTTCTCTTCTTCACAAAAATCATTTCTTCACAAAAATCAGTATGGTTTTATTAAGCATAGACTATTCAGGATTGTATTGCTTGGGTCTTGGAATATCTACATATGTGCCATCTGACTAAAAAGAAGCTAATCATTTAAATCTTGATTTTGAAAAGGCTTTTGACAAGGTGGAACATGAATTTATGTTGCAAATTATGGAGCACAAAGGCCTTTCCACATAGATGGTTGAACTAGATGAAATCTATTTTTGGTTATGGCACATCTGCTGTAATCCTGAATAGAGTGCCTAGGAAAGTTTTCCATTGCAGATGGGGAGTTAGACACGAAGATCCTCTTTCACCCCTTTTATTTGTTCTGGCTGCTGATTTTCTTCAGACCTTTCTCAACAGTGCTAGAAGCAATAACCTCTTGAGCCTACCACTGCATTTACCAAACGATGATGACTTTCCAATTCTGCAATATGCAGATGATACTATGTAACAACCTCAAATTTGCTTTTCTTCAAATAGAATTAAATTGATTTATTTATGCATTTTTGTGCACATTTAAACCTAAGGTAAATAATAACTTTCGTTGAAATTAAAATTCATCATAAGTCTAGCAACATGTCTATGCATTCATGCTGCTGCATTGTTTTTATTGTAGTGAGTGGTTTTGCCAAAATTCAAAACAAATTTGGAATGAATTTACAAAATGGCTTTTGAAATAAAAAGGGAAAATAAAAAGGAAAACGAAAACACTCCTTTCTCCCTCTCCCTCTTTTCCTCTCTTTCTTGCTCGAGTGGCAAGTGGAAGCCCACTCCCCCTCCCTCCCTTCCGCGTAGGCCCAGCGACCCAGCCTCTCTCTTCACCTCTTCTGCGCAAGCCCGAGCGAGTAGCAGGCCCAACTCTCCCCGCGAGCATGGCCCAGTTGGGCAGAACGGCCCAAGCGCCAGCCGCGCTCTCCCTTCTCTCTATCTCTCACTGACTGCCCCGCCCGCGACCTTCTCTAACTAACAAAGAGGCCCCACATGTCAGCAGCATCTCGTACCTCCCGTGCTCGACTCGAACTCGAACCGGGGGAAACTCCCCGCCGCCAAATCCCGAAATCCATGAGATTCTTCATGAGGAGAGTACGCAGAGCCTCCCTATAAAGTACCGTAGCCCTTGCAGAACCCCGTTTCGCATCTACGCGCCGTCCAAGCCCTAGCTTCGCCCTAGCACCACTTTTGGATCTCACCGTCGAGCTTGAGTCGCCCGCCACCGCCATTGACGCCGGCCACTGCCTCGCCGTCGTCAAAATTCGTCCGCCTCCCTTCGGCTTGAGGTGATGAAGCCGTAGGTGCCGTTTTTCCTCCCGGTCTCTGTGTTTCTCACACCACCGCCGATCATCGCAGGAAGCCACCGCCCGCCCCATCGAGCCATACATAATCGCCGTTCGTTCCCCATCGTCGAGAATCACCTATGTGAGCTCGCCTTACCATGCTCTATCTCCCGATGCCCTTCCCGTCGAAACCCGAGGTTTATACGTCGTTTTCGCCAAACTCCAGCGAGGAGCTCGCCGCCGTTCATGGCAACCACCGCACTGGTTTCCCTGTTACGGACAGCAATCTCGCCCAAACTGTCCTAGCCATCCATCTCCAGCGCAACGGCCTAGATTAGAACATCCATATGGTGTACCCCTTCAGTCCACCGTATAGTCGTGGACTTAGACCACGGTGCCACGTCGGCTGGTCCACTGTGAGCCCACCTATCCCGATTCACCACATGGCGCTGAGTCAGCGACAACCAGGTCAGCACAACGCGTTTTGCAAAAGAGTCCCCCATGTTTTCAAGAATAAAAACCCGCAGTCTGACATAGTTCAAAAGTAATTTAATCTAAGTCTTTTTTTCTTCTGTTTTAACCCCTGTACTTTCTAAAAATAGAACCGCCGTCCATAGCTTCAGATTTATAGGACCTCATGTTTTTAATCAAAATTACGTATAGGTCCATTTTGAAAATCACAGAACTACCACTGAACCTTGTATTTAGCGTAGAATCTTCGTTTTAACTCCGATTTTAGTGATTTTCGTGTCTGGGTGCTCATAGAAAAACGTAGAACATCTCCAAAACCTTTTCAACATATATTTCTACTGTTTGGTGTATTGTTCTAATTAGTATATATTTGTTTGCTATGCATGTATGTATGGATGCTTTGTGTAGTGTTGTTTGATCTTGAGTAGATAGTGAGCTGTACGTTGGTGATCTAGAGCAACTCTTTGAAGATCAAGACGAGCAGCGATACTTGGAGAAAGACAAGTATAATATGAGGCTCCTTGATTCCTATTCATTATTAATTACACCATAATCATGTGCATGTGTCCAATGAACCGCCTATAATTTACTACCTTGTTATTGTTCACCTTATATCCTTGCTTACCTATGGGTTATGCAGGTGGGTAGTTATGCTTAGATTACTCTACCATAATTAAAAATTTATAATCTTGATTAATGATCTATGCAAATGATATTTAAAATATGTTTTTTAGCAACATGGAGCCAGGGGTCTAGAGCATTGGGTCTTTATGGTGCTCTCATTTCTCTCCATATGGACTTAATCTTTAAGCGGCAACCTAGGATTTATCGTACAACCTTGAGAACTACATGGCTCTGGTCTTAGCTAAGTAACATGATCTATTCTAGTTTGTGAGTAGCTTACCAAAAGGGCAAGAGGGGTGTACCATGATGGGTATGGGCCTTGCCCCCAAGGTGTGTACAATGCTATGAGTATGTGTGCCATTCTAGAGGTGGGTTCTATAACACTTGGGAGACAGAATCCTTAGTGGTGGCTACTTATTAGAATGACTTGAGAAAGGCTTCGTAGTGAAACCCTGCTTGCTCACCTTAAAAGTGTTAGTGGGTCGACGGGCCCTGGGCAAAGGGGAATCGTGATTCATGGGTAAAATTGTACAACCTCTATAGAGTGTTAATTAAGTTGTTATAATAGTCATACTCTCGGTCATGAGCGACCTAGATCCTATATGATAGATTGTCACTCGGATGGTTTGGGTTATACTTGAAATTACTGATATCTTTAATCACTCACATTTGGGAGCCTAAGCCTAACTTAGTTACTTAGGCTTAAAAAATAAAATGTGACCAACTAAAAGTGATTATCGTAGTTCAGTCGTGTCAAGCCCTTGAGCCTGCATCTCGTCATATTATGCCTGCTAAGTGGTAGTAGCTTACGTTTGTTTTATTTCAATACTTTAGCAAAAATCCTGGATGGGTACCAGATGGAGGTTCTTCTGTGGAGTTTTCTAAGAGGTGTTAGGCTTGTGATCAACCAATTGATGATTCCTATGGTGTTGGAGGCTTCACCAGAAGATTACAAATTAGTACATTATGTGATGTAAGGCTATGTATTTTAGATGATCAAGGCAACACAGTGATACATCACAATGATAAGGCTAATTTGATTTGGCTCTCTTTCAAAGATAGATTGGGCACCAGTAACTTCACTTCAATCAGTTTTGATTTAGCTTCACATTTCACAAAAATACCAGATCTTTCTATACTTGTGGAACCTTTTTCTAGAACTAAAATTGATGCAGTGGTCAGGTCCCTTCCCTCTAATAAGGCTCCTAGACCTGATGGATTTAATACTAATTTCATAAAGCATTATTGGTCATTTATTTGTGAAGATTTTTATAGATTGTTTGCATATTTCTATTCTGGTCACCTCTGTCTGTAGAGCATTAATGGATCTCACATCACTCTAATACCCAAGAAAGATGATGCTCAAAGGATTTTTGATTATAGGCCAATTTCTTTGCTCAATACCTCAGTAAAGATCATCACAAAGTTATTGGCTAATAGGCTCCAGATAGTGTTGCCTTATCTTCTTCACAAAAATCAGTATGGTTTTATTAAGCACATAACTATTCATAATTGTATTGCTTGGGTCGTGGAATATCTACATATGTGCCATCGGACTAAAAAGGAGCTAATCATTTAAAGCTTGATTTTGAAAAGGCTTTTGACAAGGTGGAACATGAATTTATGTTGCAAATTATGGAGCACAAAGGTCTTTCCACATAGATGGTTGAACTAGATGAAACCTATTTTTAGTTCTGGCACATCTGCTGTAATCCTGAATGGAGTGCGTAGGAAAGTTTTCCACTGAAGAAGGGGAGTTAGACATGAAGGTCCTCTTTCACCCCTTTTATTTGTTCTGGCAGCTGATTTTCTTCAGACCTTTCTCAACAGTGCTAGAAGCAATAACCTTTTGAGCCTACCTCTGCATTTGCTGAATGATGGTGACTTTCCAATTCTGCAATATGTAGATGATGCTCTATTTTTTATGAAAGGTGACATTGCTAAGCTAAATCATTTAAAGGAGATGTTATCTTGTTTTTTGCTGAAGCCTCTGGTTTAAAAGTAAATTTTAAAAAATCAATGATGGTCCCTACAAATGTTCCTGTATAGATTGGAAATTCTGGCTAATAATTTTGGGTGCTCAAAGGGCACTTTACCCTTTAAATATTTGGGCCTTCCTCTTAGTTTTACCAAGCCTACAGTTGTTAACTTTTTGTCTCTAGTCTCTAAGTGTGAGAGATGGTCAGCTGCTTTTTCTACATATATGAGTGAAGCAGGAAGACTAGACCTTACAAATGCAGTACTTACAGCGGTACCAACCTTTCCTATGTGTAGTTTCTTCCTGCCTAAAACTATGATCAAGCAGATTGATAAGTATAGGAAGCATTGTCTATGGATAGGGTCAGATATTAACAGCAAAAAGCCCCAAAGGTAGCTTGGTGATAGGTCGAGATGGCGGACTAGAGGGGGTGAATAGTCATTTCTAAAATTAATCATGCCTGCTAGCCAATATCAATGCAGAATTAAACTAGACGATCTAGTCAAGACTACCCCACTCTATCTAAGTTCTCAAACACCTTACAAAGATCTTAATTAAGCAACTAAGGTGCTGGGCTAGATAGAGCTCACCTAAACAATTCTAGTTTGCAAGGTCACACAAAACTATGCAACTAGTACTCAAGCAACCGAGGAGATCCTACACATGCTAGTATGCAAAGCACACAAAGCCTAAGCTCACTAGCTCTACTCCATAGCAAAGCTACACAAGCCAAATTAGAGAGCTCACAAATACTTAGCTACACAAATTAAGCAATGTAACTAGCAAGGCTACACAAGCCAACTAGTTACTCACAAGACCTACAACTATGCTACACAAGCAAGCTAGCTACACAAGAACAATATATGAATGAGTGAATACAAGCTTCTATATGGAGATTGCAAACCAATGGGAAGAAGATGACACGATCATTCTTATCCCGAGGTTCGGTGGTTTGCCAACTACTTAATCCCCATTGAGACAAGCTCAAGGTTGCCGCCGGTCTTCTTGCTAGTGGTGACCCTCAAGTCACACTCTCCCACGTGGAGTGCTCACCATGAGCTCTAGCACTCGACCCAACCAGACCACTTGATGCTCTTCACGTCTCGCTCAACTAGAGTTGCTCTTTGCGTCTTCGGAGGGGTAAGCACAACACCCCTCACAAAGCCTTCTCTGGAGTCACGCACAATCACCACGCATGCTTCGATGGAGACCACACCACTAAGCCATTTAGGAGGTGGCAACCTCCAAGAGTAATAAGCACCACTGGCTTGGAACTCGATCACTTTGTGCCACTCGATGCAATCACTCAATGCAACGCACTAGAAATCGTTCTCACACTTAATCAGATGATCACTATCAAGCGTATGTGAGTAGAGGCCCAAAGTCAAGCACAACACAAGGGCAACATATCCCCAAGGTGCTCAACACTAGCCAAGGACGGAGCCCCCTCCTTTTATAGCCATAAAGGCTCAAAGAGCCATTGCTCAAAATAGCCCCAGGTGACCGTCGGACCGAACCTAGCATGGGACCGTCGGACTGTTGTCCATGGGTTCGACACCCTAGATATGCGCTACGTGGCACTAGCCGTTTGAAAGTGACTGTTGGAACTCAATGGATACTTCTCTTGCGCCTTAGAGTACCGTGGAACTAAACCGTCGGACCGGTCCGACCCACAGTTCAACGCCATGAAAACAACACCGAGAGCTCCCAAGAGTAGCCAACTCGCTCGGACCGAGTTCGATGCCCGCCATCAGACCAACACCTAGGTCTGACTCTCACTAAGAGATACAATGGACACCACGCGCCTGTAGCTAGGGTTAGCCATCGGACTTGCGGTAGATGGTCCGATGACCATGCCGAGATAGGTCTGACGCTCGCGCGTGCTCTCTGCCACACTTGGGTAGACCGTTAGATCTAGACATCATTAGCTTGACACCCCAACGGTCAGCGTTCGATGACCCCAGAAAGCTCCTCCTTGCTTCCAACTTCAAATCCTTTGCAAATGTGCCAACACCACCAAGTGATACACCACCTTGTGCATGTGTGTTAGCATTTCACAAATATTTCTCAAAGGATTTTCTCTCTTTTCACCATGCCACTCGATCCTAGCATCGCATGCAAAGTTAAATTGCTCAAGTGGCACTAGATGACCGATATGCAAATAAGTTTGCCCCTCTTGATAGTATGGCCATCTATCCTAAACCCGGTCAAGCATTTCTCTACACAACCTTTGACCGGTGAAACAAAATGCCCTACAAGTTATACCTTTGCCTTGCGCATTCGATTTCATCTCCTCCATTATTCATGCCACACAAGCACTAACCTCCATCAACAACTAATATGATCCACTTCATATCATCATGTGACCTTTGATTCATCAATCGCAACCTTGCTAGCTCTTCACCATTGCCTTTGTCCATCAGCACCAAGCCTTTGCTCAAGCTTCTCAGCCACATGTGGTCCGTCGCACCAAAGCCTCCGACTTGCCCTTCACACTTGCAACTAGTCCATCGATGCTAAGCCTTATCTTGATCTTTTCCACCTAGTCACATGACTCCATGTCATGTATCACATGCAATAAACTCCTTCATTGACACATAGGTGAGCATTTGCAACAGATCCAAGCCATCTCCACCTCCATGGCTCAAGTTGCTCACACTAGTGTACCTGTGGACTAATCACCTGTGTATCTCACATAAACACATATTAGTCCACATAGGTTCTCACTCAATTATCTAAACCAAACAAAGGACCTTTCAATCTCCCCCTTTTTGGTAATTGATGATAATTCTGTAAAGATATGGAAACTAAGCCCATTTGGATTTTATGCTACATATCCAACATTTAAGCTCTATGTTAGGATTTGGATAAGCAACATAAATCCTGACTTGGTAGAGATAACTCCCCCTACACGTGTGCTCAAATGGTTTGGTTTCAAGCTTGCACACATGCATAAATATGAAATTCATGGGAGTGTTATCAGTACAAAGTGATGCTAAGGTATATAGGATAAACCTTTGAAGTGTGATACCAATCGGAGTTGCACATTTAAGTCCATCCTTAGAACTATGGTTAGCGAGATATAACAAATACTAGAAACTCTATGAGATCAACATTAAAAGCAAGGTTCTAGCATTACTTGATAAACAACATATCTAGCTACCAACTTATGCATGATAGTTATCAATTCATCATTCATGTTCTATAACTAGCATAAACCACACAAGCATGTATATCAAAACTAAAACTAGTGCAAATGCAAGCAAGCACATGAAATTCTCAAACAAATGCAACAAACATGTATTCATGAGCTTGTTTCCCCTACTCCTGTGCTTCTCTTGTTCAAGAATTTTGATCCCTTTCCATTTTCCCTTTCCATTTTCCAATCTTGCTCCCTCTTGATCCATGTCCATGTCTAATACCATACACAACTCCCCCTTTGTCATGTAATCTTTCAATTGCAACACCTTTGTACCAATTTCTCTCCCTTTGTCATCAAATTCCATAAATGGTATGTATTATCTCCACAAAGTGTTGCACTACGGTGTAGATGGTTGACACTTGAATTTTACATTTTTTATGGACACCACCATATATGTTGGAATGACACCATGTACGGAGTATTTATCTCCCTCTTTGTCATAGCATGGATCATATCACTTGATATACATGAGCTCTTGTAGGTGAGGGAACTTTCTTCACTCGATGATCACTTTAAGTTGAGGATCACTTGTGGAACCACTATTTGATATACTAGATACCACTTAAAAAATACCTCATGTAGAATCTTTGTCACTTGTAGCAATGTGATGATCTAGATATATCATATGCAAGAACTAATAATGTGGATACCACTTGTTTAATTTATCATTTGTATTGAACACTTGTCATCTTCATGAGCTTCTATTTTTGATTTGAACCAAATTGATTTGCCTAAGCTTCCAAGTCCAGTTTGAACTCTCTCTAAGCTTCTTCACATGCATTGAGCAGTTATATTATAGAGGTTGTACTTGTCACTTGTTTGGAATCCAAAATAGATCAAGTAGTTGGGTTCACTAGCTCATGAACAAACTCATATACTACCACTTGATTCAATAAACCATACAAGAAATAGTGGTAGGCTATCAATTTAGCTTTCATTTGCTATCCATGATCCTATTAAGCATGTACTATATGCAATAACCGCATACTAGTAAGGCATAAAATGATCATGCATATTACAATGGTACCTTTGCTATCTTAGAGTAGAGGATAGTCACATAGATTCCAATTTGTTTCTCCAATAGCAATGCGAAGTCCAATTATAAGCTTGGTGAAGACCAATCATCATAGATAGAATCCATTCTTCACCCATATGAAAAGAAAAACATTTATGATCAAGTGCATCTTCTTGTTGTGGTTGACTTGCTTATTCATTTATGCCAATGCTTGATTTTTCACTATTGGGTTGTTGCTTGCATTCTTTGATCAATCTTTTGATTCCTCAACCAAGTACCTCAAATGTCCCTAAGATCACCATCTTTGTTTAGCCTTCCAAGCCATGTGCTCGGTTATCCCACAAAGGGTGGCATCCCACACATGGGCAAAGACGACCTCTCCAAAGAACCATTGTTGATACTCACTTGAAATACATTTGTTTGATTGATCCACTTTAAATCAATTTGATGTATGACCTTGAATCCTTCTTGAGTTCATTTTTTTCTTGTTTAAGTCCTTTTCTTTCTACCAAATGATCTTCAATTAGCACTAGAACTTAAACTTCATCTTCATCTTGAGTTTGGCATATCTTCAATTTGAGTACCAAATAGGTGCCAAATGCACTCCACAATCAAATGGCCTTATACCCTTTGTTTGGCATGCTCCTAGCTCAATTCAAAACCAAACTTAGTTCCCTCAATCACTTATAAATATGTTTCCAACTTGTGGATCTTTCAATCAAAGTGACTCTTGATCAATCCAATAATTGTCACTTTTCTGGCAGATTCTGTATATTCCGAAGAAAAATCCATATCTCCCAATATAAAGATCCAATGACTACGAAATTTGGTGAAAATGTGATTCATTAAGGCTTCTTGCAGCTGTAAAAATTTTAGCTTCATTTGAATTCTCATGTGCTGCCAGATTTCACATCTTCCCACACTTCTACATGCTGAAAACTACTGCACTATAGTTGACAAGATCCACTCCAAAACCAAAGCATATCTTATCCAATTATCATGAATTTGTATAGAAACCAATAATATAAGTGAAGAGTTTGCACACCAAATTTCAAGCCAATCCAATAAGATTTGATTACTCGAACATGGCCATAATCACAGCTCACTTAGATTTACAATATTGGACATAATTCATCTTCATATGAACCAAACTTGAGATGAATTTATTTGAACATATTCCCAAGACATATATCTATTCTAACCGCTTACTAAAGGTCATCTTGTAAACTTATCCATTCAAACCAACTAAAACTTGATCACTAAGCATTATGTCCATTCAATCCAATTATAGCAAGCAACAAATGCATACATATCCTATTCAATAATCTCATATGCACCCAAATGAATTTGATCAATGAGAGATATACATTGATAGCTCATGATCATCAATAGCAAGCTTCAACTAAAATATATATGCAAGCCTTCAATTATGACCAATAAATCACCCTAATCTTGAATATTGCACTTGTATGTTGTAGTACTTGAACTTCATTATCTTGACTTGGCATTGGGATAGAATTACACTAGGCTTCAATACTTGAGTCAACATTTGATGAACAATAAGAATTCAATTCAATCAAGCCTCCAATGCCGATGGTACCTACACTCAATCATCCACTTTTTGATGGTACCCAAACTAGTTTGGGTCCTCTCAAGTTAGGGGCAACATACTTAGGCACTGGCTTAGTATGAGTAGCGAGATGTTTTGCAATAGCAACCAATGAGGTACCAAAACCATCCTTTCTAAGCAAATTATTATCATCAATTGAAATAGGCTTAGAATTGTTACCTAGGAGACATGAATTGGCTATGTATCCTCTTTCCCGTCATGAGAAGCACTTCCTTTTTGATTGAGCCCTTTCTTCCTTGCTCACGTGATGCTCCTCATTGCCTTGCCTCTCATGAGTTGCTTGAGCCTTCTTCTCAAGCTTGGTAGGACACTTAGAGGCAAAGTGTCCCATATCTCCACACTTGTAGCACTTGATGTGAGCCAAAACTCTCTTTTTATTTTGATTCTTGCTCACCATCTTGGCATTTTGATTAAGCTTTGGATGCCTTGCTCTTGCTCTTCCACCCCTTCTTGTTTTCTTCTTTTTCTTCACCATGTCACCACCATCTTCATGGTTGACTTGTTTTTTTTATCTTGGGGCTTCTTTTCTTACTCAACTTGTGGCTTTGGTTGATGCTCTACTTGTTGCTTCACCAATTTCTTGGTTGGGCACATTGAGGTGAGGTGACCCCAAGTGTGGCACTTTAAGCACTTGACATGCTTGAGCCTATCTTCTTCCTTCTTCAACTTGAGCTATTCTTTGTTGGGGCAACCATTTGCATGATTTCCCTTGTAATGGCATTTGAAGCACTAATGAAATGAGATAGCTTCTTTTGTTCTTGCTTCTTTATTTTCCTTTCATTTCTTCTCTTGCCCTTGCTCTTGTTGAAACCAATACCACTCTTGTCACCATAGCTTCTTTGATTATTCAACATATGCTCAAAGGTTACTTTTGATTTGTAGCACCTCTCTAACTTGTTGCTCAAATTCTTCACTTCACTTTTGAGATCATTGTTCTCCTTCAAAATGTTAGTCTCACAAGACATAGAAGAAGAACAAGCATCTATATGTGAAGAACATGGCATAGCGAATAAATCATCACAAGAGGTGGATACATACTTTTTGCCTACATCACAAGGGTTAGCAACAATATGTAATTGATTATCTAATCCATGTGATGAGCTCTCACTAGTTCTAATTCCTTCATTGGAAAGTTTATTAGTGAGAAAAGCATGGTCTTTTACCAAGTTATCATGAGCAACACTAAGTTCCTCATGATTCAATTTTAGCACTCATGTGAACAACTAATGACATAAAGTAGATGCTTTTGTTGTTCATATGTATTCTTTAGAAATGAGTTTTCATTTTCCAATTCTTTGTTTTAGCTAACTCATTTTCTAAAAGCATGGTCATGCTAGCAAGTCTATCTACAAGCTCAACATATGAATATGAATGATCAATCATATTAGCATTAGATACCTTAGTGTCACCTTGTGACATGAAGCATTGTGGTGGTGTTGGAGAGCTTGTAGAAGCATCACTCTCATAGCCCAAGCATGAACCATTATCACCATCATCAAGTGTGCTTGGAATTGAATCATCAATTGAACTACTTGAGCCATCACCATCTATCTTGTCAAGTGAACTTGTGGTAGATCGACCATCATCATCACTTGATCATGAGGTGGAGCAATCTTCCACAATCACGGTGTTGTGCATATGCTCAACATCCTCATGCGCCTCCTCCTTAGGCTCATCATCATCATTTGAGACTCTCCCATATATCAAATTAAGATATAACCAAATATCATGGGTGGTCTTCATGTACATGATTTCTCCAAATATCCTATCACCCAAAGAACTATATATGATGTTAGTAGCTTGGTTGTCAAGATCTAGACATTTCTCTTATGCTTGAGTTAAATCACTTTCATCCAACACATGAGAAAAGCCTACATCAATGATCCACCACATTTGAGGGCAAATGAACTTAAAATTGGTAGTCATCCAATTTTTCCACCGTGCAAAGTGTGTGCCATAAAAAAATGTGTGGATAATCAACATCTAGCCCATAAGTCACCATCCTCTCGGGTCAGTTAAGACCACAAATGAGAGACCTAGCTCTAATACCAATTGATATGTCGAGATGGTGGACTAGAGGGGGTGAATAATCCGTTCTAAAATTAATCGTGCCGGCTAGCCAATATCAATGCAGAATTAAACTAGACGGTCTAGACAAGACTACACCCCTCTATCTAAGTTCTCAAACTACTTACAAAGATCGTAATTAAGCAACTAAGGTGTTGGGCTAGGTAGAGCTCACCTAAACAATTCTAGTTTGCAAGGTCACAGAAAACTAAGCAAATAGTACTCAAGCAACCGTGGAGCTCCTACACTTGCTAGTATGCAAAGCGCACAAAGCCTAAGCTCATTAGCTTTACTTGATAGCAAAACTACACAAGCCAAACTAGAGAGCTCACACATACTTAGCTAGACAAACTAAACAATGTAACTAGTAAGGCTACACAAGCCAACTAGTTACAGGAGCTACAAGTATGCTACACAAGCAAGCTAGCTACACAAGAGCAACAACACAAGCACAATATATGAACGAGTGAATACAAGCTTGTGCATGGAGATTGCAAACTAATGGGAAGATGATGACACCATGATTTTTATCCTGAGTTTTGGTGGTTTGTCAACCACTTAATCCACGCTGAGAAAAGCTCAAGGTTGTCGCCGGTCCTCTTGCTAGTGGTGACCCTCAAGTCACACTCTCCAACGTGAAGTGCTCACCACGAGCTCTAGCATTTGACCCAGCCAGACCACTTGACGCTCTTCACATCTTGCTCAACTAGAGTTGCTCTTCACGTCTTCCACGGGGCAAGTACAACACCCTTCACAAAGCCTTCTCTGAAGCCACGCACAATCACCACACATGCTTCGACAGAGACCACGCCACCAAGCCATCTAGGAGGTGGTAACCTCCAAGAATAACAAGCACTATCGGCTTGCAACTCGATCACTTAGTACCACTCGATGCAATCACTCAATGCAACGCACTAGAAATTGCTCTCACACTTAATCGGATGATCACTATCAAGCGTATATGAGTAGAGGCCCAAAGTTAAGCACAACACAATGAAGAATAGGCGCGTCTTTCGACTCGGATTGAGTGAACTATTGATGGGTCCAGTCCAGGTGGACCATGAGCTGGCGTTAGTTACACTCCCACTAAAAGAAGCTAGGGATCAGGTTTGGATCAGTGCAAGACCAAATCGTTTTCGTTTCTATTTTCTGATAAATAAAGACCTAACTACTAGCCTGTTTAATTAGAGACTTGGACTTGGACATGGAATAAAGTCAAGTGGCTCCATGCCACCATCAGTGTCTAGCTTCTTCATTGCTTTGGAACAAAAGCAGATGTGGTGGAATGCATGGAATCATCCACGTACGCATGACACTTTGTCTTGTAAAATCATTCCACTGCACGAAATCAAAACCTGGAATGCATGGTTTATTTTATACTCATCACCGGTTTGGCATATTTTTGTTGCTGCCTGTTACTAGTAGTAGGATTGGGTGCCCTCACTCACATAGTATGGAGAACGTGAACAACGATAGTGCATCTGATGCCGTGACCGGTCACCGTACGTCCACATATGCCACTGAGTATAGAAAATCTATTGGTGAGCAGAGAGAAATAGAAAACAATTTTGTGCAAATGATTCTCGTAACAATAATTTAGAGAGTATGTTCTAGAAAGGCTTTTGGAGATGCTCATATATAGCATTGCCTTATCATGCTGATGTTGTGGCTACGTCGAAAGCCGTTGTGGTTGCTTGAGGAAATAGTAGTCCTTTATGCCAATGATAAAATTTGAATATATTCTAACAACGACATGCACAAGGAAAGAAAGAAAAATAAAAAAATCTGCCTAGAGCAGCTGCATCTCAGCATAAAAGGGAACAACAACATCAATTCACAAAGTTTTTTTGTGCAGTAAGCTCAGGACGGATGATCACACAAAGTGGAACCTACTCACACGTGTAGCATGCCGTATGAGCGCCACGCATCAGGGCAAAAGGTGTCGACATACCATCGCCATCTGAGATGCCGCTTTGGACCACGGCCACATGGGGGTTTGCCGCTTTTGCTTGTTCCATACTATTCTTGACAGCCCCAGCGGCGGGTGCCTGCATGCTTACCGCATTTGTGCTGTCGTTGTTATCCAGACACCATATTATGTGACAGTGTGAGGGCACCGAAGCCTACAACAATACTCCCCGTCTCCCTAGATAGCGTTGTTCTCGCTTTTTGAAGAGTCAAACTCTTTTAGCTTTAATCAAATATGTAAAAAAAGTATTAATATTTGTAGTACATAATTCCAATGCTTCTTGTGAGGAGACATACAAAATGCGACTAGCAACACTGCAACAGATAATAAGGGTGTGTGTAGTTGGATAGATATCTCTTGATGGGATATGGTCATCCATGAACAAGTGTTGTTTGGTTCTCGGACAAGCTGGATATGTATATCTCTAACAAGAGAATATTTTCCTAGGTGTTAGATAGACGAGCTAATACATGTTTTCTAATTTTTATCATTAGTAAATAAATTAAGAATTATTAGTGTCGATGCAGAAAGTGACAAACAAGTAAATATTTGTAGTTTTGCCGTACGTTGTGATCGGATGTGGCCTAGCACTCAATGACACAGGGTTTATACTGGTTCAGGTAATGTGCCCTACGTCCAGTTTGAGTCAATCGGTGACTTTATTCCTGAGCCCATGTGCTCAAAGTTTGCTATGGGGTTACAAACAGGCGAGAGAGGGACATGTCCCAAGTGTCTGATGGAAAGGTTGTATGGAAGCTGAGAGCTCGGTTGCTACTCAATTATGTGTTCGAGGTTTGAACCTGGTGGTTCTGTTGTTGAGTGTTGAATCGATCGTGTGTGTGTGTCTTGATTGTTTGTTAATTGTCCTCCTTTATTGAGAGAGAGCGCATGCCCTTTTATAGATGAAGGGGATGGCCTTACAAGTGAGAGAGATAGAGAGAGAGAGTGTACGTATGCTACTAAGTCTTGTTACCCATACCGTCGGGTACAAGATGGTTGTAGGCGCCCACAATACAGTTATGTCAGACGCATGTGGGTGGTTTTACCATGTTCACTAGGTATGGCAAATGATGGCACCCACAACACTGTTGACGCCCAGATGCATGTGTTGGGTTTTACCGTGTTCACCTGGTATGGGAATTGATGGCGCCCACAACACTGTAGGACAAACGTCGGTGCCCACAACACTGCTTGGGTTCTGATATGCCTAGAAGGTTGCAGGGCACCCATCTAACATGTCATGTTGGTACTGTCCTACAGGCATGTAGGGTACAATCCTCGGTGTTGTGGTTGACTTGAGCACCCTGCCTTACTCGCTCTGCCCATTTCCTGGGTCCTTACCAAGCGGGCATCCCCGGTTAGTTGGTCCCAGTTGGCTCCGACTGCGCTAGTCGGAGAAGAGCTATAAGTAGAGGTTCGGTGCATCCCCGATTGGATAAGTGGGTCAAAGTCAGAGACAGAGGCGGACATCGGCCAGGCCTTCTGGTCGGAAACGCGGTTCGGAGTCGGAGACGGAAGCTTTGGCCAGGCCTTCCGGTTGGAGACGTGGGTCGGAGTCAGAAGCGAGGGTCGCCACCTCCTTTGATAGGCCTTCCGATCGGAGATACGGGTTTGAGTCAGAAGCGAGGGTCGCCCCCTCCCTGGCTAGGCCTTTCGGTCGGAGACTAAATCGCTCTTTCAACCTATCATTTAGGTATCTAGGCTGGCCCAAGAGTTGCACATCATTCGCAACGTTGTCTGCTGGGCCGAGCTTTTGCTGGGGAGTAGGCCCATTAGGGACCCCGGGTTTATGAACCCAACTGGAGCCCCTGAGCCCCAGGCGATTTGGGTAGAATCATCTGGGGGATTTTTCATTTTGACATCGGGTGCGCGCGAGCGCACCCGGTGGGTGTAGCCCCCAAGCCCCCGGGCGATTCGGATAGAATTGCCTAGGGGGTATTTCATTTTATCAGTGAGGGGATTTTTTTGTCTTTGCTAGCAGGTATGTGCGAGCGCACCCTGTGGGTGTAGCCCCCAAGCCCCTAGGTGATTTGGGCAGAATCGCATGGGGTTTTTGTTAGTGGGCGTGTGCGAGTACACCTTGGTGTGCGTAGCCTCCTTTTTCCGGTTTTTGATCCATTGTTTCTAGGAGTGCAGACCCAGGTGTTTGGGCATGGCCGAGGGACTGGGCGAGTCAGAGTCACGGATGTTGGGCATGCTAAGGGATCGGGAGAATCAGAGTCACGGATCCAGGCGTTGGGCGCGCTGAGGGATCGAGCGAGACGGACTCGTGGACCCAGACGTCGTCTGTAGCTGAGGCGTCAGGCAAATCAGAGTCACGGATCTAGGCGTTGGGCACAGCCGAGGGATCAGGCGAGACAATCTCATGGACCTAGGTGTCGGGCGCAACCTTCGGGACAGCCGAGGGATTGGGCATCCTAAGCCCCTGAGCCCCATTGGGCTTGGTAGGGGTCGGTTGAGTTTCATGTGTTATCCCGTCCGTGGTTTTCGCAACCGGAGGGGCTGAGCTAACATCGCTTGCCTCGATGGCTCGAGCGACATGCTCGGTGAGCTCTCTAATGGGCATGTTTGAGTGAAATCCGGGTCCGTCGTTCATGACGGGGTCAACATAGCCCTCATGTGGCATTCCATTGCTCCTTAACCCGTGTCCCGGCAGATGCCTGGGTCATTCCGGAAATTGACCTAGGTGGCCCGCTAGCCTCCCCTCGATGGAGATTCTGTGGGCATGGCTCGAGCTTAGGATCGAATGAGATGGTTAAGATGACCCTATTTGCTTCTGAGCATATCGGGTGAGGGCCGCTGGGGCTCATCTACGTTTTCTCCCCTGGCTCTGTTTGACGTGAGGCGGCCTCAAGCCCTTTGCGGGCTGGCGTTCGAACCCTAGTCGGTTGTTGCTCATGTTGAATGAGGCAACTACCACTTCGTGATGCAACACGAAGCGTTGTGATGCATCAACTGCATATGCGATGCTTTGGATGCATGGGATGAATGAATGAATGCATGCATGGATGAATGTGTGAATGCATGTACGAGAAATGATGAATGAATGATCATGCAAATAAATGAAATAAAAGGTTTTGGTAAAGTTACCTTGATGACTCGAGTGATGAGTTTGAGGAGCTCTTGTTGGATGTGTCCGACCAGGATCCATGTCCACTGTTCATGATGGAGACGTCATAGCCTACATGGGGGCATCCCTCAACTCCTTACTTGTCTCTTGGCATTCACCTGAGCTATTCGATCGACTCAGGAAGCCTGTTGGTCTCTCCCTGACAGAGATCCCATTGTTGGGCCCTTCCAAGCCCTACCTAGGAAGGCAGAGGGCCACCTACATGCGGTTGCGCCTTATTTCCCATGCCTGGCTTGTGGTAGTGATGGGCCATGCCCAGGCCACATCCCGTCTAACCAAGCATCATCTTGTCGGGTAGGGTGCATCCCATCGGTCAGAACATGTCCTGTCGCATTCCCATCTGCATTGAATAGGGGAAGGGAGAGGGTTTTTCACCCCAATCCTTTGCCTTTCTACAACTGCTGCTTCTCCTCCTTAAATAGGGGAAGATAGAGGGTTTTCGTCTCATTCCTTTGTCTATTCTCCAACTGTTGCCTCTCCTCCTTCTTCCTTCTCGCCAAGCACGTTCGTGTGCCGCGATGCTTCCTAAGCGAGAGAGGGTAAAGCAAGGGAGAAGAGAACTCACAGATCTATTCATGAATCTAGAGCACAATGTCGAGCTGGAGGTCATCCAACGTAGATGAGACGGTGCTGGCTACCTTCGCTGAGAAGGGGCACTGGAGGGCCCCTATAGGGGAGGCTTTTCTATGACCTTAGGCCAGTGAGGTTGTCTCCTTCCTCACCTTCCATGAGCACAGGCTAGGATATCCCGTGCACTAGTTCTTGCATGGGCTCCTCAATGAGTGGGGCCTAGAGCTGCAGCACCTCAATCCGACTGGGGTGCTTCATATTGCTAGCTTTGTGACTGTCTGCGAGGCCTTCCTTAGGATGGAGCCGCATGTGGACTTCTTCCGGTGGTTCTTCACCGGGCGAGCCTTGTCAGAGGGGAAGCCGCCCAGGACTACGCCGGTGGGGGGTTTTGCCCTTGTAGCTACTCAAGTCAGCCAGTTCATAAAGTTTGATGAGATGTCAGAGACATCCTCCAGCCTTGGTGGCCATACTTCGGCCAGCAGTGTCCCTGTCCAGGAGCTACCCCGTCTGCATGAGAAAGTCTGGAGCTCTATGTTCTTCTGTTGAGCATCTATAGCTTGTTGCTTCGGCATTTGCCTTTGGCATGTGCTGTGGCCTTACTTTTGGTGGATGGTTGGGTCTGAGCCCTGGTAGTAGTTATGTCTGGTGGCAGTAAACACTCTTGGATGATGCCCATGAACTTATGAACTTGTTGCGGCACTTGGTGCCTGCGTCCAGAAGACACCTAGACCTAGACTTCGCCGCCATCTGCAGAGGGTACGCCGACGACTAGAGTGCGGACGCCATCCAAGTGCTTGAGGAAAGCTTGCTGCCACACGCATAGTTGGTGGCCGAGCAAGTCTTCGCTTAGTGGGTGGTGGAGGCTTGCTGTGCGAGCGTGGCTGAAGGTGTGCGTCAAGAAGATGTCACCCAGCCTATGGATGGAGTGGAGGCCGAGTCAGAAGCTCCGTCTGAGCCAAACATCGCCCCGTCAGAGGGCGAGCAGCCTTTATCTTCGTCAGTCGTGCCATCAGCTGATGCCGCCGGGAGGCCACAGTAGTATTTAGAGTAGAAGGAATCAACACATGTAAAGGCTAAGTTCGTGGGGAAGCCCCCATGTGAACATTTTGTGTATTAATGAATGTAGAAATTTCGTTTTGTGACGAGTCACTTCGTAAGGGGAAGCTTGTCCCATCTGTTCCTTATTTTTACCCTAGCATAGCTTTGTTTTTTATTCTTTCTTTTTCGCACCTGCCCGTTTGAACTATAGGCTGCAACCTTAAGAACCCGAGCGTGGCCCGTGAGGCTCGGCTGCTCGTAACCATAGGTCATGGCAGGGTGTGATCGGTCGGAATGTTTGAAGCAAAGTTACGTAAGGTAATTAAAGGAACAGACTACCCTTTCATTCGGGTGAAAAGTATTTACTATATGATAGTAAAAAAGAGAGGTGGTATTGCACCCCTGTGGAGCCCCCAAGTGACTCGGGCCGAAAGTGTTCGGGCCAGGGTGCTTGTAGGAGCAAACGTTGAATGAAAGAAAGTGGTAAGACCGAATTTTTAGGGGAAGAAATGACGTAACTATTCGATGTTCCAAGTGTTGGTGAGAATGTTGCCGTTGTAGTCCTTCAATCGGTAGACGCCTGGTCAGATCACCTCGATCACCGTATAGGGACCTTCCCATGGTGGAGAGAGTTTGTGTTTCTCCTTCATTGATTGGGTCCTCCGGAGTATGAGATCACTGACTTCAAGGATCCTCCCCCTGATCTTCCTTTCGTGGTACCTACGGAGAGTTTGCTGGTAGCGAGCGGAGTGGATGATGGTTGTCTCGCAAGCCTCCTCGAATAGGTCAACCATGTCTTGCTAAGCCTTTGTGGCTTAGTCACTGTCGAAGGCCTTCACTCTTGGGGCACCATGGTCGAGGTCTGAGGGCAACACTACTTTAGCTCCATAGGCCAGGAAGAAGGGTGTGAACCACATGGATCGGTTCGGGGTTGTTCTCCGACTCTAGAGGATCGCTAGGACATCTGCGACCCATCACCCAGCATACTAGTTGAGCCGGTCGAAGATGCATGGCTTGAGTCCTTGGAGGACCATGCCATTGGCTTGCTCGACTTGGCCATTAGTACGTGGATGTCCAACCAAGGCCTAGTCGATCCTGATGTCGTACCCATCACAGAAGTCCAGGAACTTCTTCCCGGTGAAGTTAGTTCCGTGGTCCATGATGATACAGTTAGGAACGCCGAAACGGTAGACCATGTCGAGGAAGAACTTGACCACCTCTTCCGAGCGGATGTTGGTGATGGGCTTCACCTCTATCCACTTGGTTAATTTGTCGACCATTACGAGTAGGTGAGTGAAGCCGCCCAGGCCCTTTTTGAGGGGTCCTACCATGTCGAGGCCCCAAACCACAAATGGCCAGGTGACGGGGATGGTTTGAAGCTCCTGTGCCAACAAATGTGTTTGCCAAGTGTAGAACTAGCATCCCTCACACCTACGGATGACCTCCTCTACATCTCGTAGCGCGGTGGGCCAGTAAAAGCCTTAGCAAAAGGCTTTTCCGACCAGCGACCTTGGGGCCATGTGATGTCCGTAGATTTTGGCATGGATTTCAAGGAGCTATTTCCCTTGGTCAGTTGGGATGCACTTCATGATTACTCTGGATGGACTTTGCTTGTAAAGTTCATCACCGAGCATGATGAACGTCTTGGCGTGTCAAGCGATCCATCATGCTTCAGTCCTTTTGGGTGGGAGAACCGCCTCGAGGAGGTAGGCGAGTAGCGGCACTCGCCAGTCGGCTTGCTCGAGTGTTATCACGGCGACATCGGTGGGTGATGTCATCATGGAGGCACCAAGGTCGGAGCCCCTAGGTGTCAAGTTGGTGTCATGGAGGTTGTTGATGAAGACGCCATCTAGAGTCAGAGCCTGCCTGGCAGCCAATTTTGTGAGAAAATTGGTGGCATCGTTATCCTTTCGGGGGAAATGATGTAGTTCAATCCTCTAGAATTTATCCTAAAGCTTGCGCACCTCCTGGTAGTATGCTGCCATGAGGGGGCTTTTGCAAGAGGACTCCTTCATAACCTAGTCGACAACCAACTCCGAGTCGCCACAGACGTATAGCCGTGAGGCACTGAGCTCGATGGCGATGCGGAGTCCATTGATGAGGGTCTCGTATTTCATGGTGTTGTTTGAGACCAAAAAATGGAGGTGGATCATGTACCATAGCCTGCTCCCATCCATGGAGATTAGAACCACTCTAGCCCCTGAACTAGGTGCCATTATGGACCCATTGAAGTACGTTGTCCAATACTCATGGGTGACGTCTAGGGTTAGGAGCTGGACCTCCATCCATTCGGCGACAAAGTCCACGAGAGCCTAAGACTTGATAGCGGTGTGGGGGATATACCTGATGTCATGGCCCATTAGCTCAAGTGCCCACTTGGAGATTCATCCCATGGCATCGCGGTTGCAGACGATGTCTCCTAGCGGGTATAAAGTGATGACCGAGACTTCATGGTCGGTGAAGTAGTGAAGAGCTTCTGAGTCGCTATTAGCACGGTTTATAGAAGTTTTTGCACCTAGGGGTACCGAACCTTGGCGTTGGTGAGTACCTCCCCGATGAAGTACATGGGTCATTGGACCTTAAGGTGGTGTCCTGGCTCCTCCCTTTCGATGACTAGGGCGGCGCTCACCATGTGGTTGCTTGCCATGACATAGAGGATGAGGGGTTCTCCCTGTTTGGGAGCGACGAGGATTGGCACCGATGTTAGTGATGCTTTGAGGCTCTCCAAAGCCTGCTGTGCTTCCTCAGTCCAGACGAATGCGTCCATCTTCTTGAGAAGGTTGTAGAGAGGCATCCCTCGCTCACCTAGCCAGGAGATGAACCAGCTCAAGGCGGCTAAACAGTCGGTGAGCCTTTGTACGCCTTTGATGTTGCATATAGGGACATGTTGGAGATGGCCATGATCTTTTCGGGGTTGGCCTCGATGCCACGTTCGGTCATGATGTATCCAAGCAGCTTCCCCTTCGGAACCCTGAAAACACATTTTTTGGGATTCAGTTTGATGTTGAACCTTTGGAGGTTCGTGAATGTTGTGGCCAAGTTTGTGATCAGGTCGCAAGCTTGAGCCGTTTTGACCACTATGTCATCAACATAGACGGCGATTGTTGGTTTTAGTCGGTCAACCTGATCAGGTTGGTCGAGCAGGTCGATTTGGTCGGTGAAGCATTGCTGCATGCACCGTTGATAGGTGGTGCCAGCGTTCTTCAAACCGAAGGGCATGGTTACATAGTAGTATGAACCATATGGGTGATGAATGAGGTTGCGAGCTAGTCAGACTCTTTCATCATGATCTGGTGATAGCCTGAGTAGGCATCCAGAAAGAAGAGAATTTCATATCCCGAGGTGGAGTCAACTATCTAGTCTATGTGTGGCAAAGGAAAATGGTCCTTCAGACATGCCTTGTTGAGGCTAGTATAATCAACACACATTCTCCATTCCCTGGTCTTCTTTTTAACAGGAACAGGATTGGCAAGCCAGTCGGAGTGGTATACCTCTTTGATGAATTCAGCCGCTAGGAGATTGGTGACCTCCTCGCCTATGGACCTTCGCCTCTCGTCATCAAAGTGATGCAGGCGCTATTTGGTGGGCTTTGAGCCCAGGATGAGGCGCAGTGCATGCTCAATGACCTCCCGCAGTATGCCTAGCATGTCAGAAGGCTTCCATGCGATGACATCACGATTGGCGTGTAGGAAGTTAATGAGCTTGCATCCCTATTTAGGCGGGAGATGGGTCCCGATTCGCACCATCTTGGTTGGGTTGGTGGGGTTGATCCCCACCGCCTTGGTTTCCTCAAGCGGGTGGAAGGTAGCCGAGGAGGTTGACTTGTTGTAGTCTAGGACTACTGGGGTCGATGATTCTTCGAGCTGAGGGAGCTCGACAGTGTTGATGACGGTAGTGGTGAGCTCAAAATGCTAGCGGTCGCACATGTAGGCATGTGAAAAGGTGCTACCCACAGTGATGACATCGTTCGGCCCTAGCATCTTCAGCTTGAGGTAGGTGTAGTTGGAGATCTCTGTGAACTTGGCGTAAAATGGCCACCCAAAAATGGCGTGGTAGGGCCCGAGGAAGTCCACCACCTCAAAGGTGAGGACCTCTGAGCGGAAGTTGGCTCAGTCGCAAAACATGATGGGCAAGTTGATCTGCCCGAGCGGGTATGCCTACATTCTCGTGATCATGCCATGGAAGGGAGAGCTCACTAGATGGAGCTCCGACTAGGGGATACGCATGGCGTCGAGGGTGTCGACATAGAGGATGTTGAGGCCACTACCTCCATCCATCAGCACCTTGGTGAGGCACTTCTTGCAGACAATGGGGTTGATAATGAGTGGGTTGCGCCCTAGTCTAGGGATGTGGGAGGGATGGTCCCTCTGATCAAAGAGATTCTGACTAGCTGAGGAAGGAGGGGACAACCGTTTTGGTGATGCATGCCTCTCTGTAGCGCACTTTGTGCTGGTGCTTGGAGTAGACAGCATCAGATCCCCCAAAGATCATGATGCATTCCTTAGGGTTAGGAAAGTCGTTCCCGTCATTACCCACCACACCTCCCTTCTTGGCCGCTGCCTCCTTGCCCTTTCCTTCCTTTGGCCCATCGGCCTATCGCAGAAAGCGTTTGAGGAGTTCATAGTCCTTGTAGAGGTGCTTGACGGGGTAGGTGTGGTTGGTGTATGGGCTCTCCATGAGCTTGTCGAAGTGGTCAGGCAAGCCCTACAAGGGCTTCATGCCCGCACGATCGCCCACAGCGACCAGCGCAGAGTTGGCCGGCCGGCGCTGATCCTTCTTGTTCTTTTTGCCCTTCTGCATGGAGGGGCCCTTGTCTTGGTCCTCGTGCTTGGCCTTGCCCATGTCCTAGCCTCCGCTGAAGATCTCTCTGACTGCCTCCTTGTTGGAGGTGTGGTTTGTGGCAATGTCGAGCAGGTCGTAGGTGGTACGGGGCTTTAGACAGCTAAGCTTGTGGATCAGGGACTCGCAGGTTGTCCCAGAGAGGAATGCACTGATGACGTCCACGTTGACGACATCAAGAAGGGAGTTGCACCATTTCAAGAACCTATGGATGTAATCCCGTTGGGACTCATTGGGCTCCTGCTGGTAGCTCTTGAAGTCCCAGGAATTCCTAGGGCGGACATAGGTCCCCTGGAAATTCTTGATGAAGTTCCTCTTGAGATCCGCCTAGTCATGGATGCTATCAGGCGGGTGGAACTCGAGCCATGCTTGAACATGCTCCTCTACACAAATGGGGAGGTATTGAATGATGAAGTAGTCATCATCCACTCCCCGGCTCGGTAGGCGAGCCAAAAGTCTTCAAGCCATATACCAGGATTTGTTTCCCCGATATACTTGGAGATGTTGGTGGGTGGCCAGAAGTGCTAGGGAACGGCGCTCTCTAGATGCGATGGCTGGGGTCCCAGGCCATTCGGGCTAGGACTCTGGTCATCCGGTCGGCGACTATGCCTAGGGTGCGTGTCATTGCTCCCCTCAATGGTCCGGCTGGGGCTCGTGCAACCTACTCTCACCGTCGCTCGAGGGACGTCATCGTCTTGCCGGGCTTGATGCCGATTATTGATGACGTTGTGGGCGTCTCGGTTCAGTCCGAGCCACTCGCACATAGGAGGTCAGTGTTGAGAGGGCACCTGGTCAGGCCATGGCACGGCTGCGGCCTCCTGTGCCGCTGTTGATAGAATATTATCGATAGTCCTCCAAGGGGAATCCCACGAAGGTATATTGATCGGCAGAGAGGCGTGTAATCAAGAACAAGAAGGCAATAGAGACACACGAGATAGATAGGTTTAGACATCATTATGACATAATACCCTACTCTTGTGGTCTGTTGGTTTGTATTAGCTATCGTATGATATTGCATGAGTTTGAAGGGGGACCCTACCCACCTTATATATTCTAGGGGCAGGGTTATAAGTTGGTTAGATCTGAGAGATAACCAAAAAGTAATAACAGATTATAGGAATCTTGGGATCATACATATCTTAATAGATCTCGTAGTATCTTTAGAATATCTTCCTGGTGTCTTGCGGGAGGCGCCAAGCAGAGTCATGCCCAGCAAGACTTCATCTTGTGGGCTGGGCCGCCCCTGGGGGCGTAGCCCATGTGGTTTGCCGTGGGTATCTAGAGTCATACCCCCCACAGCTAGTCCCCGAGTGCCTTGTACCCGTTTTGCAATGCCATCTTGAGCTTGTCCGAGCAGGTGCGAACAAAGCCGAGCAGTCAAACTCATGGTCTGACCACCATGATGAGTTACCGAGCTGTTGTGAGCAGTTGCCGAGCAGTGTGAACCATTGCCGAGTAGCATGGACTGTCGTCGAGCAGCGTGAACTGTCACCGAGTAGCATGAACCATAGCCAAGCAGTATAACCCAAGTATGGCTTGCCATAAGGGTGTAAAGAGCTCAAGTTCAGAATCGAAAATTTCTTCATAGTGGACCAAGTGTGCCCGCTTAGAGTTCGACCATGAGAAAAGGAGATAGTCTTCTTTAGCTTCATGAGGCGTGGAGTCTTCTAGAATAAACCAAACACATTCACCATGAGGTGAAGTGAGCCCACTTAGTCCCTGAGCCTGACAGTAGATGACATAGTCATGTGGTGCCAGGGTCTAAAGTAGAAGACCAGCCGAGCAGGCAGCCAGTCCCCAGGCATAGCCCCGAAATGAGAAAAAGTAGATTCACCACAAGGTGAAGTGTGCCCACTAAGTCCCTGAGCCTGACAGTAGGTGACGTGGTCACATAGTTCTAGGGTAAAAAATAGTAGTCAACCGAAGAAAAATCCCAAATGTGGTGAGGAACCGAGACATAATGCTAATGCAGTCCCCGAGCCACAAGAGGAAATCCTAGAGAAAACAGAATCCTAGAGAAAAAACCAGAGTAACGACTGTATAGTAGTAATTACTAAGCCGTAACAGTTGGCGGAGAAGTCGATGAATATTCAGCGAACCATAACAAATTGCGAAGATAAATCAGCGATATGGGCCATGGTTGTGCGAAAGCCTAGGTAACGGCCCACCTTGCTATTGTGGAGAATTCAGAGAAGCGCAAATCGTGGGAACAACAACAACAACAACAACAACAACAACAACAACAACAACAATAACAACAAAGCCTTTAAGTCCCAAACAAGTTGGGGTAGGCTAGAGTTGAAACTCATCAGAAGCAATCAAGGTTCAGGCATGTGAATAGCTATCTTCCAAGCACTCCTATCTAAGGCTAAGTCTTTGGGTATATTCCATCCTTTCAAGTCTCCTTTTATTTCCTCTACCCAAGTCAACTTCGGTCTTCCTCTGCCTCTCTTCACGTTACTATCCTAGCTTAGGATTCCACTATGCACTGGTGCCTTTGGAGGTCTCCGTTGGACATGTCCAAACCATCTCAACTGGTGTTGGACAAGCTTTCCTTCAATTGGTGCTATCCCTAATCTATCACATATATCATCGTTCCGAACTCGATCCCTTCTTGTATGACCACAAATCCAACGCAACATACGCATTTCCACGACACTTATCTGTTGAACATGTCGTCTTTTCGTAGGCCAACATTCTGCACCATACAACATAGCAGGTCTAATCGCCGTCCTATAAAACTTGCCTTTTAGCTTCTGTGGTACCCTTTTATCACATAGGACACTAGATGCTTGGCGCCACTTCATCCACCCTGCTTTGATTCTATGGCTAACATCTTCATCAATATCCCCATCTCTCTGTAGCACTGATCCTAAATATCGAAAGGTATCCTTCCTAGGCACTACTTGACCTTCCAAAGTAATATCTTCCTCCTCCCGAGTAGTAGTGCCAAAGTCACATCTCATATACTCAGTTTTAGTTCTACTGAGTTTAAAACCTTTGGACTCCAAAGTCTCCCACCATAACTCCAGTTTCTGATTCACTCTTGTCCGGCTTTCATCAACTAGCACTACATCATCCATGAAAAGCATACACCAAGGGATGTCCCCTTGTATGTCCCTTGTAACCTCATCCATCACTAAGGCAAACAGATAAGGGCTCAAAGATGACCCTTGATGTAGTCCTATCCTAATCGAGAAGTCATCTGTGTCTCCATCACTTGTTCGAACTCTAGTCACAACATTGTTGTACATGTCCTCAAAGAGACCCGCGTTATTGCTCTCAAGCGATGCTCAATAACTCTCTCCCATAGCTTCATAGTATGACTCATCAACTTAATTTCCCTATAATTAGTACAACTTTGAATATCCCCTTTATTCTTGTAGATCGGTACCAATATACTTCTCCTCCACTCATCAGGCATCTTGTTCGATCAAAAAATATGGTTGAATAGCTTGGTTAGCCATACTATAGCTATGTCCCCGAGGCATCTCCACACCTCGATTGGGATACCATCCGGTCCCATTGCTTTACCTCCTTTCATCCTTTTCAACGCCTCTCTGACCTTAGATTCTTGGATTCTCCGCACAAAGCACCTATTGGTGTCATCAAAAGAGTCATCCAACTAAAAGGTTGTGTCCGTATTCTCACCATTGAACAATTTGTCAAAATACTCTTGCCATCGATGTCAGATCTCATCCTCCTTCACCAAGAGATGCTCTCTTTCATCCTTAATGCACTTAACTTGGTTGAAGTCCCTTGTCTTTCTCTCATGAACCCTAGCCATCCTATAAATGTCCTTCTCTCCTTCCTTTATACTCAAATGTTGGTAAAGATCCTCATACGCTCTACCCTTTGCCACATTTACAGCTCGCTTTGTAGTCTTCTTTGCCACCTTGTACTTCTCTATGTTGTCCACACTCCTATCATGGTACAAGCATCTATAGCATTCTTTCTTCTCCTTAATAGCCCTTTATACTTCCTCGTTCCACCACCAAGTATCTTTAGCCTCACCTCCACTTCCTTTGGTTAGTCCACACACCTCTGAGGCCACCTTCTGAATGTTGGTTGCCATCTTCTCCCACATGTTGTTTATGTCCTCTTCTTCCTTCCAAGAGCCCTCTTTGATAACCCTTTCCCTGAATACCTCTGACATCTCCCCTTTCAATTTCCACCACTTTGTTCTTTCAATCTTAGCTTGTTTATCCCTATGGGCACGCACCTAAAAATGAAAGTCTGCCACCAAAAGCTTATGTTGGGAAACAACACACTCCCCTGGTATCACCTTACAACCCAAGCACAAATTGTGGGAACGGTTTCCCAAAAACCCTCGAATGTGAAAAGTTGGGGGGCAGTGCTTTATAACTGTGCCTCCGCACCCTGTGCTCCCACCTTTTCCACTTTGCCATTTCATCTTCCTCCTTAGCCCTCGCATTTCCAGATTCACATCTACACTTGCTTGCACCGCAAAACCCTAACTAGATTTGAGAGATGGCGCCAAAGAAGGGAGCTACGAAATAGAAGAAGATGAGCCCCCAGAAGGTGAGCGCCAAAATTCGGCATGACGAAGAGTGGGTGCCATCACGAATGGGAGGTGCGTCGCTCAACAGATTGGTGGAGGCGGGCGTTCTGCCTAACCGCGTCAACACCGGATGGCGGCCGACCCTCGGTGAGCCCTTCCCCATGCCTCATACCGATGAAGCTATAGTGTTTGAGGATTATTTCTGGCATGGGTTGGGATTTCCTATTCACCCATTCTTGAGGGATTTGTTGGAATTCTAGAGAGTCAGTTTGTGCAACCTCCACCCAAACACAATATTGCACATATCTATCTTCATCCATTTCTATGAGGCATTTCTCGGAATCCTTCCCCACTTCAACCTCTTCCACCACCTGTTCTGGCTGAAGAAGAGAGGCGATGGTGGTTCCAAGGTGGTCGGTGTAGTGTATCTTTAGCTGCGCGATGGAATGGCGGGCTAGTACCTTACTGTGCTGCTAAACACATCGCTGAAGAGGTGGAACGCTAGGTGGTTCTATATGAACGCTTAATAAAGGGCATGAAGACCAATGGTGGACTGGTGGTGGTGAGCTTCATAGTGTGTCATGTCTAGCCCTGCAAGGAGAGGGCCCACCCTACCTTTGAGTCAAAGGGGAGACCGACGGTACCCGAGGGAGGTCGGTGATGCTGTCGAGGGACGTTGTGCAAGAGCGAGCTGCAGAGCTATTCACTCTGTTTGCCTCATTCAACATGTCAGGGTATACGAGGCCCTTTAACTGCAAGAACCTACCCCCTCAGGTAAATATCTCAACTATGTGTTCCTAATGCTTTTTATCTTCCATCATTGCCGAGTAGTGGACTGATGCACTCATGTGAAGATCCATTCGCAGGAAAGAGTGGTGTACTTCTTAGGAGTGCCGAGGGGCGATCGGCCACGGGGACTAGATGCTCGGCCACCGACACAGCCTAAGGAGGAAGCCATCAGCATCTCATCAGAGAGTCCATCCCTGTTGTCAGAGAAAATCCAGGGGAAGAGGGTAGCGGCAGACAAGCTAGCCTAGAAGAAGAGAAAGATGGCGGGTGCTACTCCCCTCAAGCCAGGTGACATCTCGCTTGGCGGTGACTAGACCACTCGGACATAGAGTACCTCAATGTCCAAGTGGTCGGATGACGACGAAGTTCCAGTTGCTCCTCCACCGAGCATGAAAGCGTCTCCACGCAGCATGTGCATGGAGGAACAGTCGAGGGGAGGAGAGGAAGTTCCCCAATAGCGGGTAATGGGAGCCCCTGAGCAGCAGGTGAAGGGAGTCCCTAAGCAACAGGTGAGGGGAGTCCTAGAGCGGCGAGCGGAGGGAATCCCCGAGCAGCAGGCGAGGGAAGCCCCGGAGCGGTGGGCGGAGGGAGTCCCCGAGCTGCAGGCATGGGAAGCCCCAGAGCAGCGGATGGAGGAGAGGCCACCAGCAGAGACCATGGGACCTCCACCCCAAGATGTAGGCATCGACCCCAAGGCCATGGCTGGGGGCTCAGGTAGGCAGCGCCGGTTCAGAAAGATCTACTAGAAAACCACTGCGTAAATACCCTTGTCTTGGAGCTATTTGGTTGTCATTTCCTTATCCTTTTTTGGCGATTGATGAGCTGATCTGATGCAGAGTGAGGCATATGGAGGATCCAGCCCCACCTGTCTAGACTAATGAGCAACCGAAGGCTAGCCCCAGGGCGGATGAAGAGCAGTCGAAGGCTGGCCCTAGGGTGGAGGAGATGCTGGTGGACCCATCCTGGAGTCCCCGGGTGCTCGGCAGCCTACGAAAGAGTCAAACATCGCTACTAGTGAAGTTGGTGGTGGTGAGAGGTTGGCATCGACAGTGGACGGGTCGGAGACGGTGCCTGAGGCGATGACGAAAACCACCGGGTCTTCGGGAACAGAGGCAAGAGCCACCGATGCCGCGTTGGCATTCGGAGCGGAGAGGCCTAAGGTGCCGGAGGAGCAGATGGCGCTGCCTGAGGCATCGGATGGCGTGGTTGGACATGCTATCCAGCCACCGAGCCCCCTAGTGGTGCCTCCAGCTATGGCGGAGGAGGACGAGGTGGAAGAGATCGAGCATGATGAACCTTGACCCAAATCTATTCGAATCCTCTACAAGCATGGCGATGAGGTGGTAGTTGTCGAGGAGGAGGACACCACCAGGGAGATGAGGAGACTGAAGTCCGTCGTTGCCAGAGTGATGAAACAAATTGAGGTCAGTACTGCATCTAGAGTGCTCATCTTTGAGATTGGAGTTCGTCATTGTCATTGTGTGTTTGTAGGGGATAACTCAGACTGTCGAGCAGCGGCACCAGTTGATCAAGATGATGAAGCCCCTCACCAAGGAGAATGAAAAACTCAAGGAGGCGATGAAGCTCATGGAGAAGAACATCTAGAGGGCCCAGTGCGAGTGAGACCTTGCTGAGTCCAATGCGTGGGACCTAGAAGTCCAGAAGGGCATCCTATCCGAGCAGCTAGCAGCTACATCCGAGCAACTATGGGGCAAGTCCGAGCAACTGGTGATTGCTTCCATGCAACTAGAGTAGAAGTCCGAGCAACTTAGAAGCATATCTGAGCAGAAAGCAGGTATGACGTATCGGCGAATGTGCTTCGTACAGTTGAATAGCCATATTTTGTGGTGATGACTGTTGTGCTTGTAGAGCAAGACACGGAGCTCGGCCAGCTAGGCCAGGCCCTCGAGCAACTCCAAGAGGAGAAGGCTAAGGAGTCAGGGCGAGTAGACAAACTGGCCAAGGAGCTAAAAGGTGAGTACTTCCTGGTCGGAGTTACTGTTGAAGTAGTTTCTTTGCTTGATGGAACCTTGCAATGCTTGCAGACTACCGTCAGAGGTTCAAGGCATAGTTTGATGTGCTGGTGCAGGAGGCCAGGACCCAAAGGGACAAGTTTGACGCTGTAGTCATCGGAGTTAAATCGATGCTCGACTGCGTTGACCTGGAAGCGGCTCCTCAACCCGACGGTAGGCCACCATGTTCGGACACTATCATCCAGAGGTGCAAGGTAGCGTGGGAGAACTTTAAGAGCTTCAACCATGAGGCCATTGCTACTGCCATTACTCACGCCCTTGCGGTGGTTCGGTCCCACTATCCAGCCATTGACCTTTAGGCGATAGGGGCCGAATTCACCAAAGGGATGAGCGAGGCAGAGCACCAGCAGCTGGAGGATGAGGTGGAGGACGCGGCGAAGAAGCTGGCCAGCGACATCAACTTGTTCGGCGAGATAGACTGTGATGGCGAAGCTCAGAGACCTGCTCGGAGTATATTATCTATAACATCTGGAGAGGGTAGTTAGAGCGAGCGAGAGCGCAGAAAACATTTATGTATTTGTATAAATGTTATAAACTGCATGTTTATGGAGTTTGCTGGTATTTGTGGTGAAGAATCATTGTAGTAATAACCTTAACGCAATTATACGTAGTATAAGTAGCATCTGAGCAGTTAGTTCATTACTGAACTCTTTGGCCTTGGCTAGCCCATAGTCCACAACGTCAAGTACGGAGCCCGTGCATGTGTAGGAGGAATAGGCGTCACCAAGGAACAACAGCCAACCACCCATAACGCAGAGCGCGGAGCCCATGGCACATGTAGGGAGAGATCAGAGATGGGGTCTTCTCCATAGAGCACAGAGCGGAACGTGTGCTGCTCGACGGTTGGCGAAATAACTTGGAGATAAACGTAGTATAAGTGGAGTCCGAGCAGTTAGTTCTTTACTGAGCTCTTGGCCTTGGCTAGCCCATAGTCCATAACATCAAGTGCAGAGCCCGTGCACATGTAGGAGGAATAGGCGTGACCAAGGAACCGTAGCTGACCACCCATAACGCAGAGCGCGGAGCCCATAGCACGTGTAGAGAGAGATTGGAGACTGGGTCTTTTCCATAGAGAACAGAACAGAACATGTGCTGCTCGTTGGTCAGCGAAACATTTTGGAGATATGGAGAAACATGGTTGGTGATTTGGAGAAACCTATTCAGCAAAATACATTCGAGATGTGGAGAAGCGTGGTCGGCTATTTGGAGAAACCTGTTCGGCAACATACGTTGGAGATTTGGAGAAACGTGGTCGGTGATTTGGAGAAACCTGTTTGGTGAAATACGTTGGAGATTTGGAGAAACGTGGCAAAGCAGTTATGGTGATCTCGTACTGGAGTTCGTTAAGGAGTAGCTTAGAGCTCGACGACCGTAAGTGGAGATTAAATTGTAATGGAGAAAAAATGGAGACAAATTATGGCGACAAAAACTTTATTCATCATGGAGCGGAGAATACATATCTGGAGCGTTTCAAGGATAGAAACATATAAGGTGCTCGATATGCCATGAGTTTGGGACATCAATTCCGTCTATGTCACATAGGCAATAAGACCCTAGTCGGGTAACCTCTTTGACGACGTAAGGCCCTTCCTAGGGGGAGGAGAGCTTGTGCATCCCTTTGGTTTTTTGTTTTCTACGGAGAATGAGGTCACCGACAACAAATGAACGACCTTTGATGATACGGTTGTAGTACCTCTATAAGCCTTCTAGATATTTGGTTGTTTGGACGCAGGTGATTAGGCATTCTTCCTTAGCCCTATTGACGTCCTCTGTCTGAATAGCTGCGGCTTCCTCTTCATCATAATTTTCCACCCTAGGTGCTCGGAAGGCAATATCTGCTAGTAGTATGGCTTCTAAGCCGTAGACCAAGAAATATGGAGACACACTGGTGCTGCGACTAGCTTGAGTGTACAGTCCCCAGACCATAGCTGGTAGCTCTTTGAGCCATCTGTGCGGATGCTTTTCTTCTTTCTGATATAGCCTCTTTTTGATGGCATCAAGGATCATGTCATTCGCCCGTTCGACCTGGCCATTGGCTCTAGGATGGGCAATAGAGACGTATTTGATGGAGATGCATCAGTATTCACAGAAGTCTCAAAAGTGATGGCCAGTAAACGTAGTTCCGAGGTCGGTGATAATCCTATTCGGGAGACCGAATCGGTGGATGATATCTTCAAAGAGCTCAATTGCTTTCTTTGCAGTAGCCGAGACAAGTGGTTTATACTCGATCCACTTGGAGAACTTGTCGACGGCGATGTATATGTACCGGAAACCACCTGGCGCTGGCTTGAAAAGCCCAATCATGTCCAGTCCCCAATATGTGAACGGCTAGGAAGCTGGGATGGTCTGCAGCTCTTGTGTCGGCACGTGTATTTGTTTGGCAAAAAATTGGCATCCCTCACAATGTCGGACGAGGTCTTCTGCAATGGAGATGGCCGTGGGCTAGTAAAAACTAGCTTGGAAAGCTTTGCCACCAGGTTTCTCGAGGCCACGTGGTTGCTGCAGGAACCAAAGTGAATTTTGAGAAGTAGCTTCACTCCCTCTTCTTGGGTGATGCATTTCTATAGTATCCCTTCCTTAACACTTTTCCTCATTAAGTTGCCATGCACTAGCACGTAATGCTTGCTTCAATGGATTAGGCGTTCGGTATCAGTCCTGTCGGTAGGTACTTCGGCGCTGGTGAGGTACTTGATGAACTGTTCCCTCTGATCGGCGGTCGGCGAAGGTACCGTAAGTACCAGCTGCTCGGCTTGGGGAACTTCCTAAATTTCCATATCTTCTTTAATGGATGGCGCCAGAATATCTTGAATGAAGACCCCCGGCAGAATCGTGGCGCAAGAGGAGCCTAACTTGGATAGGTGATCGATGAGCTGATTTTGATCGTGTACCACGTGGTGGTACTCGATACCATAGAACATCCCTTCAAGCTTTCTGATTTCGGCGCAATATGCATCCATCTTCTCATTGGAGCAGGACCAGTTTTTGTTGAGCTGGTTGATGACCAGTGCGGAGTCCCCGTATACCATGATGCATTTAACGCTGAGCTCAATGGCTATACGGAGTCCATGGAGACATGATTCATATTCGACGGCTTTGTTGGAGGCTAGAAAATGTATCCGGAGAACGTATCAGAGCTTATCCTTGGTCAGCGTGATGAATAGAATGCCCACACCAGCACCGTTGATGTTGAGAGTGCCGTCAAAGTACATCACCTAGTGCTCAGGGCAAGTAGCAGCGATGGGCTCTTGAATCTCAGTCCACTCAGCGACGAAATCGGCAAGCGCCTAAGACTTGATGGTAGGCCTGCTTCTGAATTTGACAGAGTAAGTGCCGAGCTCAACAACCCACTTGATGATGTGGCCGTTGGCCTCTTTGTTGTGGAGAATGTCCCCTAGAGGGAACTTGGTGACCACGGCGATCTTGTAATACTCGAAGTAGAGGCGGAGCTTATGTGACGTAATCAGGATGGCGTATAACAACTTTTGGACCTGAGGATAATGAGTCTTGGGCTCATTAAGAACCTCGCTGATGAAGTATACCAGACATTGCACCTTATAGGCGTGCCTGGCCTCCTCTTGTTCGACCACAATGGCTATGCTAATGACGCGAGAAGTAGCGGCGACATAGATCATGAGAGTTTCGTCTGGTCATGGCGCCGTCATGATTGGAGGCTTTGTTAGGAACAACTTGAGCTGTTTGAAAGCTATGTCTGCCTCCTCCGACCAGGAAAAGCACTCAGAGGCCTTGAGGAGTTTGAACAACTTGAGGCACGATATGAAGTGGCTTAAAGCAGCTATGCAGCCTATAAGCTTTTGTATATCCTTGACGTATGTTGGCCATTTCATGTTGGTGGTGGCAGAGACCTTGTTGGGGTAGGGTTCGATGCCATGTGTGCTGATGATGTAGCCCAGGAGTATACTGGATGGAACTCCAAATATGCACTTTGAAGGGTTCAGCTTCCATCGGTACCTTTTTAGGTTGGCAAACGTTTCTATGAGGTCAGCGATAAGATCATCGACGGTCTTGGACTTGACGACCACATCATCGATGTAAGGTTCGATGTTGTGGCCAATCTGTTGATCGATGTACATCTAGATAGCCCTTTGATAAGTCGCCCCAATGTTCTTGAGTCCGAAGGACATGGTGGTGTAGCAATACGCACCGAAGGGTGTGATGAACGATGTCTTGATCTGGTCTTCTTCCTTGAGGGAGATCTGGTGATAGCCAGAGTAACAATCGAGGAAGGAGAGCAGTTCACAGCCGGCGGTGGAGTCTACAACCTCAGCTATCCAAGGCAGACCGAAGGGGTCTTTAGGATAGTGTTTGTTAAGATCAGTGTAATCAACATACATTCTCCATTCTTTATTCATTTTTGAACGAGAAAAGGGTTTGCTAACCACTCAGGATGATACACTTCTTTTATGAATCCGGCAGCTAGGAGCCATTTTATTTCTACCCTAATAGCCTCCTTGTCTGGCATGAATCGGCAGAGTTTCTGCTTGATTGGTTTGGCGGTCGGCGAGACATTCAAAGAGTGCTCGATCTTCTCCCATGGTACCCCCGACATGTCTATAGGTTTCCAAGCAAACACATCGGCGTTGGCACATAGGAAGGAGACAAGTGCGCTTTCCAATTTATGGTCGAGGTGAGCCCCAATCTTCATGATCTTGGAGGGGTCATCAAGGCCGAGGCCAAGGCCGACCTCCTTGGTTTCCTTAGACTTGGTGGAGGCGTGAGGAGGCTCTAGCGATGGGATCTCCAGGTCATCGGCAGGCACTGTCTTGGCGTCGGTGACCACATTGGCCATCTAGATGGAGAGGTCGGTGGCTTCGATGAGAGCAAGACTCTCTGTCTCGCTGGCGTAGGTGATAGAGAGTTTGGCCCACAAGGCCAGAACTCCTACAGGCGAAGGCATCTTGAGCACCAGATAAGCATAGTGCGGTAAACCATTAACTTGGCTAGAGTTGGCCGACCAAGTATGGCGTGGTAGGTGGTGTTGAAGTTAGCGACATAGAAGTTGATGTGCTCGACGCGGTAGTTGCTTGCCATGTCAAACTATACTGGTAGGGTGATCTCTCCAAGTGGTTTCGATGCCCTACCAGGTACCACACCCTAGAAGGAGGAGTCTAAGGGTGTGAGATCTGTTATACCAAGGCCCAACTCCTTTAGGGCTCTGGCGAAGAGGAGATTCAGAGCGCTTTTTTGAAAAGCACTTTCTAGACAGTTGCATCGAGGACAAGGGGGAAACACCCTATGTAGGGGATGTCCACCCACTGGTTGGCCCTACTAAAGGTGATGGGGACCTCAGACCATGGGCGATAGCTAGGGTTGGCAGCGGCGTCTTCTGTAGTGACGGAGAGCACTCGTCGGGCGGTGAGCTTCTGTTCTCTTCTGCTCTCAGTGGAGGTGCAGCCCCTAAAGATGGTGGTGACCACCTTGTTGTGGTCTTGGAAGGCATTATTATTGCCCCCAAGTGGTCAGCGGCCTTCGGCTTCGTCGTTGGTGTTGTCGTCCAGCTTTTTGTCCTAGAACTCCTTAGCCAAACTGAGGCAGTCCTTCATCTTATGCCTGGCGTTCTTGTGGAGAGGGCACGGGCCATCAAGGATCTTCTTGTACTGCTCGTCGTAGTTGCACTGGGCGCGAGGTTCATTAACGCCGACGACGATGTGGTCTGGTCGGCGGCGGCAATTTTGACCAGACTTGGGTCCTTTTGGCCGATCACGGCCGCTATCATGATGGTAACTGCGATCGTCGTAATGGCGGTCGTTGTGACATTGATCGTCAGGGTGGTCATCATAGTAGCGAGTTGGGCGATGAGTGCCCACATCTTCGTTGAAGTGCACCTCGGCTTCCTTGGCGTCAGTGTACTGGTTGGCGGTCGTGATCATCTCGCCAATCCCTGTGGGAGGCTTGCGGTTGAACTTGGAGCGAAGCTCGCGGTGATGGAGTCCTCGGATGAAGGCGGTGATGACCTAAGCTTCCATGATGTTGGGAATAGAATTCCTCATCTTGGAAAAGTGTTTGATGTAGCTATGGAGGAGCTCGGATGGCTTCTGGTTGATGTGGTTGAGATCATGCTTGGTGCCCGGCCGAGTACACATAGCCATATAACTGTCGGTGAAGACTTTTTTCAGCTCTTCCTAGGATCCGATGGAGTCCGAGGCAAAGCTTGTGAACCAGTTCATGGCGTTTTACATGAGCATGACAGGAAGATTGTTTGCCATGACACTGGTGTCTCCTCCGGCGGTGTGGACAATAGTGGCGTAAGCCTGTAGCCACTATGTTGGGTTCATCCTTCCTTCATAGGGCTCAATCCCGGTGATTTTAAAACCACAGGGCCACTTAAGTGTTCGGAGCACCCTCGTGAATGCTAGGGGCCCTTTGGGGTTGGCAGCGCCATCGTCTGCAGCGTTGCTGGTGGTGAGCGACTTGAGAGCTGAGTCTGGGTTACCGTACTCTTGCTCGTACTCCTGGTAGCGGTGTACTTATTCTTTATGGCGACCAAAGCGGCGTTCATCGATACATCGTCGCTCATCTCAAAGATTGTTGAGGTGCACTCAGACATCCTGGTCGACCTCTTGGTTAGGTTGGTGGTGATGTTCGATGTGGTTGCCCCTAGCCCCGCCCTGGAGGGGTTGCCTATCTTCATGATGCTGGTTGGTGAAGCAACTTGGGCGGTGATCGGATCTTGTGGTGTCTAATCGGCGAATTGAGGTTGTGGAGTATGAAGGTCTCTGATCTTGGCGGATCTCGTTGACTGTATAGTGCGCCGCTTTAAGCATTACGGCGACCTTGGCGACCTCCGGTGTTTGCGGGAGCCGAGCGAGCTTATTGGCAGCAATGGCCAGGTTGGCGCTTGGAGTCTTGAAGACGTTGTGGCCATCAACACGGATAAATTTGTCATCGATGTTGCGCTGGACTGGCCTTCCTTGCGAGTCAAGCTGCTGCTCGGCCCTCGCAAGGGCAGCCTCGTTTGCTCGGCGCTGCGCATGGTTGATGTTCTGGTTCTCGCGAGCGACGTGTTCCTCCTCGGTTTCACCATTCTGAGGGGGGCTGTCGACGCTGACATTGAAGCTTGCACCACCGCGAAACGGAGGGGTAAGAAGTAGCTCGGTGGTAGTTTCGGTGACGGTCTCCATAGAGCCCTAGGACTCGGAGTCCGGATTCTCCTCCAGGATGGTTTGGAGGGAAGTTCCGGGGCGTCGGCCGACGTGCAGCATGTTGACGGCTGGCGGAGGCTGGTCAGCGATCTGGTCGACGGGAGGTTAGACATCTCCAACCTGGTTGGTGAACTTGCCCCTTAGGGCATCCTAGTAAGCGGTGGTGGCGTTGGTGAACCCCAAGGGTAGGGACGCAACCCTTGGAGTTTTTCGAGCAGCCTCTGATAGATCTAGATCAAAGGGTGGTCGGTGCTAAACCAGAGTGTCCAGAGCCAATTCAGCGATGGAGCGGCAATCGGTGAGCTTCAGACCAACCTAATTGATGGATGCGATCAGATCATCATTGTTGATCTGCCTCCTCTAGTAGCGAGGAAATGGGCGGCGAGTTGTCGATGAAGGCGACCTCGGAGGTGGTTCCAAGATTGGATCTACAGTCATAGGTGCGGGGGTGATCGGCGCAAAATTGATCAGCATTGGCTCAAGGAGCTCCCCGACTCCATAAGATTTGATGATCCACGAGATCGATCTGATAGTGAAAATTTGGTCGGGCTGCAGGAGGGACAAAGAGCCTGTGGAAAAAGTCATCTTGTTTGACAAGGAAACAGCATGCACACCCCTACCTGAAGTGCCAACTATCGATAGAATATCATCGGCAGTCCTCTGAGGAGTATCCCATGAAGGTAGATTGATTGACAGAGAGACATGTAATCAAGAACAAGAAGGCAACAGAGACACATGAGTTAGATAGGTTCAGGCCGTTAGTATGACGTAATACCCTACTCCTATGGTCTATTGGTTTGTATTGGCTATCGTATGATATTGCGTGAGTTTGAAGGGGGTCCCTGCCTGCCTTATATAGTTCAGGGGGCAGGGTTACAAGTCGGTTAGATCTGAGAGATAACTAGAAAGTAATAATAGATTACAGGAATCTTGGGATCATACATATCCTAACAGATCTCATAGTATCTTCAGGATATCTTCCTTGTGTCTTGCGGAAGGCGCCGAGCAAAGTTGTGCCCCACAAGGCTTCGTCTTGTGGGCTAGGCTGCCCTTGGGGGCGCAGCCCATGTGGTCTGCTGTGGGTATCTGGGGTCATACCCCCCACATCCACGCTCGACGGCTATAGCGGTGAGCGGATGGAGCGACTGGACTGGTGCGCCCCCATTCCCTCAGTGGGGAAAGAAGCCACGAGTCGTTGTCACGATGCGGAGCTCTCCGCCTGTTGAACAGTGGCGGTTTCCACTAGTGCCCGGAGGTTCTAGTGGACTGCCTGCTCCTAGGGGTCGACTGGCTTAGGAAGGCCGCGCAGAAGCATCACCGCAGCAGCGATGTTCTAGCCAGCCTGAGCAAACTATGGGGGATCGTTTCCCCCATCCAGGATGTTGCGCTAGACCTAGCGGGTGTCACCCTAGCCGCCACTCGTCGGGTTAAGTGCGCATGGCGCAGCGTGCTGCACCGAGAGCATGGGCGCAGGTGGTGGCTGGTTCTGCCACCTTTATCATAACTCCTCGCCATGCTCCTGCGCATGCACGAGGGCCTCTACACGTGGGTCGGGAGGGGTGTGAGTCTCTAGGGACTCTGCTACCACCGATGGCTATCCTGGAGCGTCCGCCATAGCGCACTACCAGGACAGAGGATGGCTAGGTGCCACATTGCCAATGCTAGAGCCATCGCTCTCAACCTCATCATCCATGAGGTCGTGGAAAGAGGCGGGAGCGTAGCTGGCCATCTCCACAAATTTGGATGTGAAAGTGGGTGGTGTCAGCATCTTATGGAGCCCCCAGGTGTACACGCCCATGGAGGATGCGAGGCCATAGGGAAACTAGTCATATGGTGGTTGCAGTGCGGACAATGGGGTCCCCTCGGAGAATTGGTAGAAGATATTAAATAGTGAGTAAAGGATGAAATGTACGTTACTCATAGTGGGGTTTGAGTCTAGTGTGGGCTCGGAGCGAAGCGCAAGTGCCTCGTCGTTGAGGTTGCCGGGTGGTCCAGAGCCAACGGAGGGCGCTCCTCCTCTGACGGGCGTTGGGACAAGTGCCTCCTTGCGAAGGCAAAGCACGCCGAGCTGGTCAGCAACAAAGTCTAGGCTTCTGAAGAGGAAGGCCAGGGATGGTTCAACGACAGGAAGAACCCACATCCCAATAGTGGGAGTGTAGGAAACTCCAGCGAGCCGTAGCGAATCGTATCGTTTGGACCCGTTGTGCCGAAGATGGCGGAAAGGTGGGCCATCCGATGACCAAAGGTGTGAACGTACGGCGTCCTCCCCACAGACGACGCTAACTGTCTGTGCAAAAAGTGACCAACAAGTAAATATTTGTAGTTTTGTCGTACGTTGTGATCGGATGTGGCCTAGCACTCATTGACATAGGGTTTATAATGGTTCAGGCAACGTGCCCTACGTCCAGTCGGCTCCTTACCCACTCTGTACGTTTTTCCTAGGTCCTTACCGAGCGGGCGTCCCCGGTCGGTTGGTCCCAGTCGGCTCCGACTGCGCCAGTCGGAGAAGAGCTGTAAGAAGAGGTTCGGTGCATCCCCGGTCGGAGAAGCGGGTCAGAGTCGGAGACGGAGGTGGGCGTCGTCCAGGCCTTCCGGTCAGAGACGCGGGTCGAAGTCTGAAGCGAGGGTCACCACCTCCATTGCTAGGCCTTCTGGTCGGAGACACGGGTTGGAGTCAGAAGCGAGGGTCACCCCCTCCCTGGCCAGGCCTTCCGGTCGGAGACTGGATCGCTCTTTCGGCCTGTCGTTTAGGTATCTGAGCCGGCCCAGGAGTTGCACGTCGTTTGCAACGTCATCTTCTTGGCCGAGCTTTTGCTGGGGAGTAGACCCATTAGAGATCCCGGGTTTATGAACCCGACAATTAGTATGTTATTTTATTACTTAGTAATTATGATGATAAGATTAATTTTATTAAGTGCTAATACCGTGATTAGCGTCCGTTTTGTGTGGGAATTAGGATGGTATGGTAGTACCGCTAATTAAAATACTATATGTCTAATTAGTGATTATCATGACATTATTAGTGTTAGTGCATATTCATTAGTGTATAATTAGTCGTCATTATTTTTAAATAATAGATACAATTACTCAACGTTTGAATTTAAAAAAAAAACGAAATTTGAAATTTTTAAACGATCTCAGATGGACAAACAGCAAAAACGAAATTTGTAGATCCCAAAAAGTTATGAAACTTTGTAGTTGATAACTTTTTTATTTGAAATCATCTTGCCATGAAAAACTACGTTTGAATCTCTCAAATTTGAAATTTAAATTTTGTAAATGACATCGGATGGAGAAACTACCAAAATAAAAGTTGTAGGTCTCGAAAAGTTATAAAACTTTGTAGTTGACATCTTTTTCATTTGAATTTGTTTAGGGTCCCAAATGCTCATTTTAAAATCAGATGAACATAAAATGGCTAGGACGAAAATCTCATTTGGACACAAACAACTTGCAGGTGGAGTGGTAAGGGGCTGAAGACGCGAAGCAGGCTCGACAGGGGTTCGAGCGCCGGTGGCCGCGAAGCACGCGTTTTTTGGGTGAAAAATCGCTTGACTTGTGACTTACGACGCAAGACCGTGTGGCTGTCCAGTGGGGACCTCTCCCGATATTAAAAACAAATTCCCTATTTTTTCAATGAATTTTAGGAGCATCATGTTGGGACGCCCTCAAGCCCTCCATCTATGGCCAGATGTTGCCATTGTTTCCGTACGTGCTGATCTGGTGATTTGGCGCATAACTTGAAGCCTGGTACTGGTCACGTTAGGTGCCGGTTGTGCTGCCATGGAACAGGTTCATTGAAAGCCAGCTACAGTGCTAACCGAGTATAATTTTTTCCTTTTGAAAAAATACTCCAGTACAACGGTCATAACTCCCTACTTCCAATTACACGGTTACTTAGGCCTTCCGCAGTGGTAAGCGGTGCCAAAAGAAAAGAGCTGGGCCCCACCACTTCTTTGGGCGTCACTCCTGAAAGGCTGCAATGGGTGGGCATCACTCGGCATCACTTTGGGACCCACTAGCTCTGCACCATGCAACCAAAACGAAATAAAGAATGAAAACCACTCTTCTCTCCTCAGTTGCCACACACAGACTGTTGCCACTCGCTCTTCTTTCTTTGTATTATTTTATTGATTGGGCATCAGTTGGCACCGGAGCACGTAGATGCACCGCTCCCCATTTTCTAGGCATCACTCTGGAGTGGGCTTCACTGCCTGCAGTGTGTGGAGTGAAGCTAAAATCTTCTCTTTCTTCTTTTGGCACCACTCAATTGCAACACTGCGGAAGGCCTTAAAGACCGGCAGCTGGCGTGGACTCAATTATTGTCGTGCCGCGCAGCTATGCGCCTATTTCTAGTTCAGTGCACCGCAGATAGCCAGCCTGAAGCTTGTGACGCAGATGCCAGTTGTAGTGCTCCGAGCGGATACTACATGATAAGGCATTTTGTGCATTATGTATATAATCAAGAATTCGCAGTAAGGACGGCCGTGGTCGTGACCCCAACCAAGCCACCAGCGACGGCGACGACCTTGACTCGAGGCATTTGCATACAGCATGCGGACATGGCCCCATGAGGCCATGACTCAATTCACCGTCGCTGCTCAGACCGTCCATGATCTGACTGTCGTGTCTTTATCACATTCACTCTCTCTGCGATTATCGAGTCCAGGGGTCCCACTCGCATGCTCATGACTCAGACGAGACCACGACGAGTGTGCTGGTCATTCTATAGGCCTGGCCAACTATCTGGCATAGCTTGGCTTAGCTTAGGGGTGGCACACAGCTCCGGTGACTGTGACTCTATGAGCTGGCCAACGATGGTGTACGGCATTGTGTGCAGAAAGGTTGTTTGGCTGTGCATCGGACATTTTATTTATTTATACAATCACGGATAGCGGGAAGTGCGGTCGTGGTCGTCGCCCCAACCAAGCCACCGAGGACGGCGACGACCTTGACTCGAGGCATGTGCGAGCATGCGGCCATGGCCCATGACGACTCCATTGAGTGCTTGCTGTCGTCGCTCTCTTCTGTTCACCGTGGCTGATCAAACCGTCCTTGACGATCTCAGCTGTGTTGTGTCTCCATCTATCTCACTGTGCACTTGTACTGATCACCAAGTCCAGGGGTCCCACTCAGTCCGTGACTCTAATGAGACGACGAGTATGCTGTTCATTCTACAGCCTGTTCATTCTATAGCTCAGGGGCGGCACTGAGCTGGTCGACGGTGTGGCCCAACCCCGGGCAGCGGGCAGCAATGTGGCCAGGCTTTCCTTCCATTTTAATTTCACCGGCAAGCTCTCTTCCACCAACCCATTGTCCGCTTGATTCAGCAGTACAGAACACCAACCACTTATGTCTTCCATTTTTAATCGTATGTAGAAGAAACATCCTCTACCTTGCTGACAAATACTAGCTAGGAGTACCTCGCAACACTACTGTAGTCTTCTAATACTCCCTCCGTATTTACGGATGTACATACGTCCAACATGGCAGCCTTCAAAAAATGAACACACCAATTGTTCTCTAGCTCTTCAACAAAATAAAGAGAGCAGGTCTGAGAAAAAGGAGAATTTACTGTGAGATATTGTGTATTAATTATTCACGAGCACCATTTCTCAACCAGCGGCCGCCACATCTCTGCTCCCATGATATACCTCTCGATTTTGATACCTTTGTCTTTCAAAAAAAAAAAACTTGCTTTATGCAGGGTACAACTTGCACTGAGGGAGTGAGGGTGTCCTGGCCTTCTCGGAGAACCAAATCGTCGGTTGAGTGGAAATATAAAAAAGTAAAATACACGCTGGCTCTTTAAATTTTTTAATGTATTCTCCTTAAATTAAGAAAAAGTGACCATCTAAGTCCTCAATCCACTCCTAATTTTTGTGGGTCCTCGAACTAAAAAAGTGACCGTATAGATCCTTAACATACTATTGTGCTCGACTAATAATGGCATAAAATATGCCACACCACTACTAACACGCAGTGCTGCACGCTGCTGCCTTAATCCAGTATAGGCCATCTGCATCTCACTCTGCTTCCCCCCACTAGTTAGCGCGTGCACAACAACAAATGATTTCCCATCTGCGAAAATTCGGTTGTGTTGTATATGTGCCGATATCACCACCCCCACGTAAAACTATGGGACCTCACCAGAAGTTGGGGATATATATATATATATATATATATATATATATATATATATATATATATATATATATATATATATATATATATATATATATATATATAGGGAGAGGCTATTCAGTAGCCGGCTACAAAATAAGTTATTCTGTAGTCACCTCCATTTACTATAATTTTATATACTAATTTACCATAATATAAATACATATTTACGATAGTTGGGTTACTATAATATATGGGGATATTTACCATAACGTTATATTAAACCACTTAGTAAGGAGTTACTATAATCTCGTAAAATAACATAGTAATTATCGTAACTCAAAGTGGCTACAGAATAAGTTATTCTGTAGCCAGCTACAGGATAGTAGTTCTATATATATATATATATATATATATATATATATATATATATATATATATATATATATATATATATATATATATATATATATATGTTATGACTCTCCGTCCATAATCAAATATTTGGAGCCTAAAACCAGAGATCTGTTTATGGCTCGGTACGCTGATAGCATCTTCGATGGAGAGCATTTCCCGGCATTAGGGGGAGGATTGTACCTTAATAATTAAGAATGCCGAGAAATAGATTGGACTGCCAGCAGCATTCAATCCCTTTGAAGGGGACCGTGATGCCTAAGAGGAGGGTGAATTAGACAACTTAAAATTCTAACTCTAAACTATGGCCTCTTTTTCTAACCTTAGCAAAGCCTATGCAAAAGATAAACTATCTAAATATGCAACTACAGTGTTGCTAGTGTGTTGCTATCTCGACCACACAAGGAGTAATACAATCAATGTAAATGCGAAAGCTAAAGAGCAAGGTAGAGATATGTAAACTCCCGTCGACGACTCCGGTATTTTTACCGAGGTATCGAGAAGCACGCAAGCTTTCCCCTAGTCCTCATTGGAGCCCCTCGCAAGGAATCTCTCGCAAGGGCCAAGCTCCTGGTCGGGTAACTCCGTGGATAGCCTCGGGCCTTTCCCACGCGCAAGTGGGTCTCCGACATGCCTTCCGGCAAGCCTCTCCCGGATGCTCCCCGCCGTCTTCACTATCAAGCTTTCGACTGAAATGCCGTGGGCCTTGTTCCCTCTGGTACATGATGGCGGCCACACCATAAACGCGGTTGGTGTGATCTCACAAGACTACAAGCCCCTCCGATGTACAACAATGGTGCGCGCAAGCAACGAGTGGTAAGAGGTATGCAAACCTCACTAAACACTAGGCCTAGACCTAGAGCAAGCGCATAAGCTGTGGTCTAATCAACCTAAGCACTTTGCAAAGCACCTATGATAATCACCTAATAAAACACTAAGCACTATGCAAGTGGAGATCACTAAAATCGTGTATCAGCACCCTTGGTATGTTTTCTCAACTCCACTCAACTCATTTGGCTGGTTGGGGTTGTATTTATAAGCCCCACTAAGAAAGTAGCCGTTGGGGACGAAATCCCGCTTTTCTGCTACTAACCGGACGCTGATCACGTCCTGACCGGACGTGTCCGGTCATCCCGACCATTGGAGCCGCGACCTACTAATCGGACGCTGCCAGCGTCCGGTCACATGCCACAGGACGCGTCCGGTCGTAATTTCGCCGCTCTGGAACCTCTCTGTACTCGATCGGACGCTGCTGTCCTACGTCCGGTCCAGTGTTCGATCGCTGCTGCTGTTGTCGAGTCTCCTAATCAGAGCATCCGGTCGCTTTTCTCCAGCGTCCGGTCTAGCGTCTGGTCACCTTTGTGAGCTCGTTTCTTCGTGATCTTTCGTGCGGCTTGGTTTCTATCTTCGTGCTTGGACTTTACTTGATATCTTAGGTCTTCTCTTGTGCTCCTAAGGTCTTCTTTGAGGTGTTGATCATTGGATCATCACGTCGCCTTTGTCCAAGTCACATCTTGCATCCTATTGAACTACAAAACAATCACTTGCAAATTCATTAGTCCAATTTGGTTATGTTGGTCATCAAACACCAAAATCCAAAGTAAATGGGCCTAGGGTCCATTTTTCTTACAATCTCCCCATTTTAGGTGATTGATGACAACACGACCAAAGCAAGCAAATAATAATAGAAAAATGAATTTAAAACCTATCTACTTGCTAGAATGCAATGCAAGGGGCAAGGTTATATGATGCTAAAAGATACTACTTGCAAGACTACATAAAAACTTATCTTGCCCTTGCAAATATCCCTATGTGGTATTATGGATTTAAGCCTTGTTTTCTACAAATTCTCCCTATTACATAGACTAATCCATAATCCACTATCATTCCTTTCTTGGACCATTATTATAAATTAATGCTTGCATTTGGTCCTCTAAATTCTCCTCATTTGGAATCAAACACCAAAAAAGAAGACATTAGTAGCACAAAGGAGGGTCAAACTTTGTGATCCTTTGTGTGTAGAGTGAAATAGATCACAAAATTTGACTCTCACATTATATAGACTAAGCTTCCCCTAAATATATGCATACATATGATAGAAGGCAAAGCATATGCATAATTGGCAAAGTATTACACAAGGAAATTTAATCTATATAATGCACGGAGAAAGCATATAAATACCAAAAAGAAAATAACATGATGATATTGGTTTAGAAATACCAATATTTGGTGGATATTTGAAGTATGATGCTTAACTTCGGGGACTCCATTTTCCTTGCAATGAGACTACTACACACATGATAAGCTTGAAAAGATGTTAGTCTCAAAGTATCAAACTTATAGAGTAACATCCTCCTAAATTTGTGCACACAAGTGTGGAATACTTATAGGAAACGTGCACATTGATTTTAGAAAAATAAATACCACTTGAAAGATGACATCATATGAATGTGAGAGTCATTTTTGAAGGTGATATCGGGGAGAGATTATCTACAATTTGGACTTTGGCACATATTAGATGAACAATTGTAAGAAAAGCTATGTGCCATGCTCCTAAACAATTTTAAACCATGTAGGGTTGCTCCAAGGAATAAGAATGAAACCGAGCAAGCCTACCATATGAAATACCTAGTGTATGCATGACAAAATATATAAGAATGCAAATGCAAACCTAGGCATGAAGAGTAACTAGATGATAAAAGATATCAATTGTAGGAAAAATCAAATCTAATACCAATTGAAATAATTTGAATCTAGTTACCTAACATAGGAAGGGGAATTTGGGTCCATAGTATTCACTATCCCACTTAGCAATGTCTTTGTCCATCATGATGCACCCCAGGAAATGCATCCACACTTTGCCAAGTCTCCAAATTCCCAAAATCCATTGGACTTCTCACTTTCCTTTCGAGATCCAAACCTTCTTGGTGCTCTTCATGTTGGAAATGATTTCCTTTGGCACCCAAAAGTGTTTGACCCCATTGTTGGCTTGCTTGTTTACCTTGATGGCCACCACCTTGTCATTTTTCTTATTCTTCAAAAGATAAGGTGTGGAGGCCTTCTTGTCCACCTTATTGGTGCAGGTGTTGGAAAGCTTGCTTGTTTGCTTCTTCTCTTTCTTCTTTGCTCCTCCCCCATTCTTCACCTTGCACTCATAGGACTTGTGACCTTCCTTGTGGCACACGTAGCAAACCATGGTTTGTCCTTCATCAAGCTTCTTCACTCCCTTGACGGTGTTATCTTGATGAAGTTGGGCTTGCTTCGCCTTGCTTCACTTGAGTCAAATCCTTGGTAAGATGAGCTACTTCTTGCTTGAGTTGCTCATTCTCCTTTGTAACCTCTTGTGTGCATGTATCTACAACAACTTTCTCAACACAAACTTGGTTGCACAAAGGTGACTCTAAACATAAATCATTACAAGAAGTGGAGGCATCCTTTTTAGACATGTTAGAACTTTTCCTTTTAGATGCCTTAGTGGGAGTTGTACTAACAGCTTCAAGATTAGTAACTTTATTAGTTAGCTCATCACAATGTTTGCATATGGTTTCCATTTTAGCAAGCAAACTTTTATATGCATCTTGTGAGCTAGCTAACTTTCCTTTTAATTTTTCATTTTTCTTTATAAGTTGCTCATCATTGATTGTGCATGCATTTGTTGTTGCACTAGCCTCAAGTTTCTCAATTTTAGTAGATAGTTGAACATTAAGATTAGCAAAATTCACATATTGTTCAAGAAAAGTTTTGTATGCTTCTTGTGAACTATCTAGCTTTTCTTTTATTTTCCTGAGCTTCTTTTGTTGACTAGTGCAAACTTTAGCATAATTAAGGTTTTGTTGCACAATTTCTTCATAAGAAGGCATATCATCATCACTATCACTCTCACTAGAGGATGAGCTTTCGTTACCTCGTGCCATAAGGCACACACGAGAAGAGCTTGATGATGAGTGCTTGCGCCCTTGCCTCTTGTGATGGTGTTCTTCACTTGAAGAATCATCCCGTGTCCTTATTGATGTGAGGGCTTGTTTATTGCATGCCTTCTTCTTTTTCTTGGGTGTGGGCTTATTTGGACAAGCTTCCACAAAGTGCCCCAACTCACCGCATCCATAGGATCCTCTCTTTCTTTACTCATTTCTTTGATTTATGAAAATGAGATCTTGGATTTGGATGGGCACACCCTTGACATTGAGCTTTTGGATCATCTTCTCCACCTTGTTGATTAGTTTGATTGATTCTTCATTAAGGTCGAAGGTGGAGGAGGAAGATTGATCATCATCACTTGAGTCTTCATCATCATCATCATCATCATCTTCTTCTTCTTCTTCATCTTCACTTGAGGAGCTTGAGCTTGAGCTTGTCTCAACTTGCTTGCCCTTCATCTTCTTTTTCTCACCACATGCGAGAGCTTTGCCTTTGCTTGACGAAGAGGCTTCTTCTTGACCCATCTTGCATGACATTTCATATACCACTATCTTGCCAATGACTATGGCCGTGGTCATAGTGCTCAAGTCCTCTATGTTGTGAAGGATGGTGATGATGCTTGCATATTTCTTTTGTGGTAGCACGGAGATGATCTTCCTTACGATGTCCGCATCATCTAGCTTTGTTAGTCCTATTGAATGGAGCTCATTGATAATTAGATTTAAACAAGAGTACATATCACGAACAAGCTCATCATCATTCATTGTAAAGGAATCATAATTTTGTTTAGCTAGACAATGTTTTTGCTCACGAACATTACTTGTGCCGTCATGGAGCTCTTGGAGTTTTAACCATATTTCATTTGCCGTATTTAAGGTGAATACTTGGTTAAACACATCCATGCTAAAAGATTCAAACAAGCAATTTTTTGCTCTAGCATTGAAATGAATTTCTTTTTCATCACTCTTCATGGGTTTATCGAGATTCTTAATGATTTTCATCCCATCACGAGTGACTCTCCAAACTCCCAAATCAACCGCCTCAAGGTAGTAAGCCAATCTAGCTCTATAGTAGGGAAAGTTAGTGCCGTCAAAGTGCGGAGGCCTAGAGGTATCCATCCCAACCACTCTAAATAGCGTCGGCTCAACGGCGGTTAAGCCAAAGGTCCAAATTGAGCCAACTTGGCTCTGATACCGATTGAAGGGGACCGTGATGCCTAAGAGGGGGGGGGTAAATTAGGCAACTTAAAATTCTAACTCTAAACTATGGCCTCTTTTTCTAACCTTAGCAAAACCTATGCAAAAGATAAACTATGTAAATGTGCAACTACGGTGTTGCTAGTGTGTTGCTATTTCTACCACACAAGGAGTAATACAATCAATGTAAATGCGGAAGCTAAAGAGCAAGGTAGAGATATGCAAACTCCCGTCGACGACTCTGGTATTTTTACCGAGGTATCGAGAAGCACGCAAGCTTCCCCCTAGTCCTCGTTGGAGCGCCTCACAAGGGCCAAGCTCCCGGCCGGGTAACTCCGTAGATAGCCTCGGGCCTTCCCCATGCGCAAGTAGGTCTTCGACGTGCCTTCCGGAAAGCCTCTCCCGAATGCTTCCCGCCGTCTTCACTATCAAGCTTTCGGCTGAAACGCCGTAGGCCTTGTTCCCTCCGGTACACGATGGCGGCCACACCATAAACGTGGTTGGTGTGATCTTGCAAGACTACAAGCCCCTCTGATGTACAACAATGGTGCGCACAAGCACCGAGTGGTAAGAGGTATGCAAACCTCACTAAACACTAGGCCTAGACCTAGAGCAAGCGCATAAGCGGTGGTCTAATCAACCTAAGCACTTCGCAAAGCACCTACGCTAATCACCTAATAAAACACTAAGCACTATGCAAGTGGAGATCACTAAAATAGTGTATCAGCACCCTTGGTATGTTTCCTCAACTCCACTCAACTCATTTGGCTGCTTGGGGGTTGTATTTATAAGCCCCACTGAGAAAGTAGCCGTTGGGGCTGAAATCCTGCTTTTTTGCTACTGACCGGACGCTGATCACGTCCTGACCAGATGCGTCCAGTCGTCTCAACCGTTGGAGCCGCGATCTACTGATCGAACGCTGCCAGCATCCAGTCACATGCCACCGGACGCGTCCGGTCGCAATTTCGCCATTCTGGAACCTCTCTATACTCGATCGGACGCTGTTGTCCTGCGTCCGGTCGGTTTGCCGCCAGCGTCCGGTCCAATGTCCGGTCGCTGCTGCTGTTGTCGAGCCTCCTGATCAGAGCGTCCAGTCGCTTTTCTCTAGCGTCCAGTCTAGCGTCCTGTCACCTTTGTGAGCTCATTTCTTCATGATCTTTCGTGCGGCTTGGTTCCTATCTTCGTGCTTGGACTTTGCTTGATATCTTAGGTCTTCTCTTCTGCTCCTAAGGTCTTCTTTGAGGTGTTGATCATTAGATCATCACGTCGCCTTTGTCCAAGTCACATCTTGCATCCTATTGAACTACAAAACAATCACTTATAAATTCATTAGTCCAATTGGTTGTGTTGGTCATCAAACACCAAAATCCAAAGTAAATGGGCTTAGGGTCTATTTTCCTTACAGCCTTGATCCACGCACTAAAGATACTGAACTTGAAGTTTAAAGAATAATAAACCTGCAACAATTAGTGAATAATCTACCAAAGGTGTTTACTGATATAAGAGGAGTGTTAAAATCATATATTCCCGCGGCTAATGCACCGGAGAGAGTGGAGATACCCCCGGAGGGCATGAACTCTACCCAAACCCCCAATCCTAGGAAAAGGGGGAGAGATCCGGATGACTTGGCACAAGCCAAGCGGTGACGCCGGCAAAGGCAAGTTGTTAGAGAGAACACATTACACTCCCATTCAGTCGTCCTAGCAGTGACACATCCTGAAGGTGAAAGTCCTAGTGCAAATGTGCGCATAAATACAAATAATAGCACAAGGACAATGGAACAAATAGGCTCGAGTAATTTGGGAAATCATGACGAGTTGGATGATTCAATTGAAGAAATTGCCATAAATTATGCTGAATCTGGAGAACTATATAACAGAAAGAATATAGATGTCGACATTAATTTCATCTCTAAGATCATGGAAGTAATTAATGAGGATCCTGAACCAAAGTCCATGGCAGAGTGCCGGAAGCGCTCAGATTGTGTCAAATGAACAAAAGCAATTGAGACGGAATTGCGCTCGCTTTCGAAGAGGCAAGTATTGAGGCCTGTCGCCCACATGCCCCCCAAAGTATTCCCTATAGGATACAAATGGGTGTTTGTTCGAAAGAGAGATGAGAACAATGTGGTGGTGAGATACAAAGCGAGGCTCATAGCACAAGGGTTCACGCAGAGACCCAGCATAGATTATGATGAAACATATTCTCCAGTTATGAGTGGCATGACGTTCTGATATTTAATATCTATGGTAGCAGGCTTAAACTTGAAAATACAGATGATGGATGTAGTGACCGCATATCTGTATGGGTCGCTAGATTCGGATGTATATATGAAAGTCTCAGATGGACTGAAAATTCTGGATTCTAAAACAAATCGCAACATGTACAGTGTTAAGTTATAGAGGGCACTATATGGTCTTAAATAGTCTGGCCGGATGTGGTACAATCGGCTAAGTGACTTCCTCCTGAAGAAGGGATACGTTAATGATACTGATTCTCCCTGTATATTTATTAGAAAATCCTAGAAGGGTTTTTGTATTATTTTAGTCTATGTTGATGACTTAAATATCATAGGTTGTAAAGAAGACATTCAGGAAGCAAGCACCTACCTCAAGGCGGAGTTTGAAATGAAAGACTTGGGTAGAACCAAGTTTTGCTTGGGCCTACAGATCGAGCATCTCCCTAGAGGAATTTTTATACACCAATCTACCTACACGAAAAAGGTTTTAGAAAGATTTAATATACCAAAGGCTCATCCCGTGAAAACCCCGATGGTTGTCAGATCACTTGAGGAGGACAAAGACACATTTAGACCGAGAAGTGATGACGAGAAGCCTTTAGGACCCGAAGTTTCCTATTTGAGCACTTTTGGAGCACTGATGTACCTTGCGAACTGCACTAGGCCTCATATTGCATTTCGCAGTGAATTTGCTAGCTCGTCATAGTGCGAACCCAACCAGAAGACATTGGGTAGGTGTTAAGACAATACTTAGATACATGAATGGCACCCAAGATCTTGGCTTGTATTTCCCGAAGAATCAGGATCTAAGATTGATTGGCTATGCAAATGCTGGATATCTATCTGATCCGCATAATGCAAGATCTCAAATGGGTTTCGTATTTCTCTGTGGTGGTACTGCTATATCCTAGATATCTTGCAAACAAACCTTGGTAGCAACATCAACAAACTACTAAGAAACTATTGCGCTATATGAAGCCACACGTGAATGTGCTTGGCTATGACGGATGACTAACCATATCCAGAAGTCATGTGGTCTTAGTACCATAGATACCCCCACTATTATCTATGAGGATAATGCAGCATGTGTTGCACAAAAGCAAACGAGCTATATTAAGAATAATATGACTAAGCATATATCTCCTAAATTTTTCTATACTCACGAACTCCAGAAGTAGGGTGAGGTAAATACCTTGAAAGTCCAGTCATATAACAATGTAGCAGATTTGTTCACTAAGTCTTTACCAGCTACTACATTCAGAAAATATATCCATAATATTGGTATAAGACGACTGAGAGACCTGCAAAGTTCATGGGGAGATCGTCCCTGAATTGCTCTTATTACTGGGTCTAGAAGATCCTGAAATTTATAGTCCTGAGGATTATAAAATGTCCTGAAGACAACCATTGTACTCTTCTTCCCATAAATGAGTTTTTCAGAAGTTTTTCATAATGGTTTTTAATGAGGCAACAAGTGCAATACATCTAGCGACACTATGTACTCTTTCTCCATATTTACCCACTGGGTTTTTAGGTGTTTCAATGAGGCATGAGTTGATCGCGGTATTCGCCTAAGAGGGAGTGTTGGGAAACAATGGCCCTGTTCGGCTTACCTCATATCCGGCTTCTTTTTTCAGCCGGAACAGTGTTTTTCTCTCACAATAATTCAGTCGGAACAGTGTTTTCAGCCAGTTTCAGCCAAGTTTCAGACCAGCGAACGGAGCCAATAACTCTAAGATAATTATGGGCTCATACCAAATATACCCCTGAAGGGTTAAGACTATATAAAGGAACCTGTACCCATCTATAATGAAGAAGAGATAAAAATTCCACGATATTCGCTCTCCTGTGTGTTCATCTGATGTGCTGGCATCTATAACTTCCTCACGTCTCATCTACTGTGGCGAAGGGAAGGGAACCAGATCATTGATCCGCAACACCGTTGTTACTTAACAGCCTCAACGAACTGCGCCCGCGTCGTTGTGGAGGATCGCGCGGTACCACCGCCATCACCGTGCACCGCGAGCCGCCTGGCACACTCGCGGTACCCGGCGAGCGCCCTGGCGAGACTCGCCTCGATCTTGCACGGCGTTCGGTGGTGACGGTAGACGGAAGAAGTTTATGCCGGAGATGTACTGGTCGTAGTTGAGTATCTAGTTAGCGGCTTGGCAGTGCATGCCGTGCACAACGCCACCAAAGTAAGTGGGCCGCGGACATTGACGAACGAACCCTGGTCACGCTGTCACAGACCCAGTTAGTGTTTTTTTTTTGAGAAACACAGACCCAGTTAGTTATGTGCTGTAGCTGCTGAATCTTTTTTAAATAGAAGAGAAGAAAGGGCCGGGATGCTCTGGAGGAAAGGGTGACCGATGGGCCCAGACCGAGAAGCTAAGGGCTCAATCGGAATGCCGGCCCAATCGACTGTACCCCGGCCTATATACTGGATCGATAGCTGAAGCCCAAGTAGTTTGCATGTGTGATGAGCCGCGTCAAGTGGGACGTGGCGCGTATATGTTCGACGACCGGGGGCCAACGGTGGCTTCATCAGAAACTACGTATTCGTATCCTACCTACTACCACGTAGTATTCTTCTTCCTCCTTTTCTCGTGGGTTGGCAACAGCGCAGGCTACTCGTCGTCGCCTATAGCGTTTTCATTTTTTTTTATAAAAAGGGCAAGTCAAGTATGGACTATGCCAGACGATACGACAGATATGGCGCACACCTCCTATCAGCTCTAGGAAAGCCGACAACTAGTGCCCTCTCACCAATCAGCTAGCCAACAGAGAGGCTTCTCTTCCTAGAAAATTTTTCCATTATAGCACTTCTTTCTGAAATTTTCTACTAAACTGATGCTTTCTTATATATCTTACTATTACTAATTAGAGGCCTCAACGGAGGCTCTATATTAATTTTCACCAGACGCGGAAGGAAAAAAGATAAATGCTAGAAATTCCCACATTAATCAGAAACATCTAGCCATTGATCGGAAGTCTCTAACGGGCTCTATCTATAAACATTAGATATATTTTATTTTTTAGATCTATTTTATTTTTACTCACCTCCATCGTTACAAATAAAAAAATAGCCTGAAATATTTTTGCCGAAAAAACCTCTGGCCACACGGGATAAAAATATTGAACGACCATAGTTACAAATAAAAAATAGCCTAAAATATTATTGCCGAAAAAACCTCTGGCCACACGGGACAAAACATTGAACGGTTAATAAATATATCCAATATATTAGGTACTACCGATAACCTTATAGCATGGTTACTATATTAATAAAATATATTAGTCCTCAAGGTTAACGGTTAGCCTAAAATATCATTGCCAAAAACTGCATAGGAGGGAATATTTAATGGGCCATTGATTAATAATAAAATATCTAATAGATAGAACCGATCACATTAAAGGTTGGTTAATATATCTATCTAAATAAATTATCAGGCCCTCACGATCACGTTAATGATTGGGTAATGTATTAATATATAAGATATCAGCCCATGACGTTCGTGGTTAGTTAATCTTTTAATAAAAAATCAAATAGAAATAAAGTTAATCTATTAATAAAACGTAGGATATATTACGCAGAAAAACGTAGGATATAATCTATCGACCTGAACAAAATAGATATACTTGTGTGGACTGCCGGTAAAAGAGGGGTGACAACTTACAGTCTAAAAAGCATACAATTTTTTTTCCAACCGCGCCGAAACAATTAACTATTTGTTTGCCATTTTTCCTATACCTTTATGGTTTATTCATTGAAGATAATTCAACATAATCCTTAAATTTGCATCTAAATAAACCACATCTATAATTATGAATGACAATTTAAAGCAACGCTCTAAATTTATACCTAAACTATCCATCTCAGCCATTATGAAAGATAATTTAAAATATCCTAATATATTTATATGTTACTTGCGTCTACCATTAGGAAAGATAATAAAAAATAACTACTAAGTTTGCGTTCAAATTATCATATATGCCATTATAAAAGGTAACATAAAGTAATATTGACCTCAAGCCATTATAAAAAATTAAATAAAAATATATCTGAAATGCTCATGTAATTAATAAATAAGTATATATTGAAATGTCGTCCAATATTTATAAAGTACTATATATATGTTAAGTTAAAAGTAAGCATAATGATGTGTTCCCTCATGTAGACCAGACTTATGTATGCACGAGGATAAATATATATTTAGTTTTGTGAAATGTCCCTTAGGACACAAAGCGATGACATTGATAGTTGACTTAAAGTTATATTGATACTCCACAATAATAAAATTTTAAGTCATTATTTCAAATAAGTTTAAATACATTTTGACTAATATACTAATATTTCTAATTTAATTTTAAATCATCTATGCCATATAAAATAATAATACTACACATAATGTTTTGAGATAACGAAATGACTATTTAAGCTGTTGTCAAAATTAATGGGTAGCTTAGGATCTAGAATTTTTCCTAATAGAATAAAAAAACCTAAAATTTGAATAAAAGATACAATAAGCAATAGAGTTTAACTTAAACATGTTTCTACATTACGCAATTCTATTAATATTAATATATTAAAATTTGATTGAAGTAAATATATGTACATCAAGTTCACTTGCATGCATAATATATATACTATGTTTCACTAATGATGAAAATATTTTATTAATGACTCATATACTAATGATACTAACAAGTTATTTAAAATTATATTAAGGACCACTACATATAATTTATAATTTTTTTTGCCTTAGATATTTATACATTCTAACTAAAAGTTCGATATGTTTATATTGATTGCAAGCATTATTGCACATATAATTTGTTGAAATAATTCAAACATTTTGAGAAGTGGGGAGGCTAGAGCATACCACATATAGTTATATCTTACTGATATTTGGGATTCCTTTAAAGTAAACAATCATTATAAGACTTGGATATTAATGTCCTCTCCAGGTTAGCACCTCTACGTCATCCATGATCTCAGATCAAGCTCTACCATCGATCTTAATTGATGTAGCGCCGGTTTTAAATGTTATTCATGTCATTGTAGTCCTTTATAATGTAGTTTATGGCCTAACATATCCTTATTTTAAAAAGTACAAACGAGATAATAAAATATACAATAAGCACAAGAGTTTTGATTTATCTTGAGAATATAAAATAAGTAGCAATTAATAAGATTATAATTAAAAATTGAACACTTAGATTCATAGTGTCATAAGATATGAGCTGCAACAACATCCACCATAGTTTAGTCTAATGTTTCAGACAAATGCGTATTAAAAATAAATAAAGCTGCCATGAAAAGGAACAAACTATAGATATGGTGACTAAACATATGGTTATTACAACTAGATAGAGACTACAAAGTATTTATTGTGTCTATTGTGTTAGAAAATAAATAAAGTTGTAAATGTGTTATTTAATATAAGTAATTTTCATTATTTTGAGATATTCAACAATGACTAATGCTTACATCTCCTAAGATTCTATCCGGTGCGAGACCACGGGTTAGAGGACTTATTTGTATTTATTATATATCCATACAGTTCAATTTGTAAAGTGAGACATCCAACACGCCCATATTTTAGACAAAGTCAGCTATACTGGAACACACAACAAAAGAAGAAAAAGAAAACACACAACCATAGAATGAAATTAATGTTACATTATTATCAAGTCAATGTTACATTATTACCTGTGCCACACAACGATCTCTCAGTCATGCTAATGACAATTCTGCACATTCGTGTAAATCAAGATTCAAATAAAAGTTAAATGTACGAAGTAATTTTATAAGTTAATATATATTAAATAAATAGGGTTCTTCTTAAGTATCTCAATGTTAGCATGTGCCGGAGCACGGGTCGATGAACTAGTAATAAATAAATAAAGTCGCTTTGTACTATCTGTGATCATGTTGTTCCTCGCAGCCTGCAGCACGGTTCAACTGGGCGCCAGTGTCACGCGTGACTCCACAACTTGCCAGCTGTTGTCGTCGGTCAGCACCCACACGTGGCCGCCGTTGGTTCTTGGTCATGAGCGTTTGCCAGCGAGTTGGCGGTTGCCAGCTGTTGTCGTCGGTCAGCACCCACGCGCGTGGCCGCCGTTGGTTCTTGGTCATGAGCGTTTGCCAGCGAGTTGGCGGCAGGAAGAATGAGCTCGCCTTGTCAATGGCAATCGGGTGGAGCGGCATACACGACTTTGGCCTTATTTGATGTGCATGTATTCATCTTAATTCACATGTATTGGAGTGGATTAGAGTGGAATTAAACTAAGTTTTATTTTAATCCACTTCAACACACGTGGATTAAATTAGATACACAATGCATCTAAACAAGGCCTTTATTGAAGATATTCAAATATTTACCAATCGGCCGGGAGGAAGAATATGATGTATAAGATGTTATAGGCATCTACCATGGATTCATGCCAAATGTATGCGTGCAATCATCCAATTCAGAAGGAATAGTTGAAGAAAAAACTATAGCTCTCTCGTACCTTGAGTGGTTGCGCATAGACACACACGTCTAAGTGCTCTTATATTCTTTTGGTTGTGTATATCCTTCGTGTATATAGAGGCCGGATTAATGACAATCCATTATCTAAATAATTACTTGAAGTATTGAGGCATAAAAAAGTATATGCTTCGCTCAAAGCAGGACATTATATCATTCTACATTTATCTATGAACTCGGCATTGTCATATCATTGCTATTTTTTTTTCTGCTTCTACAATGCCTGATCAAGCGAAGATGTCAGTTGAACTGATCCTAGATCATAACAATGCTTACATCCGTTAAGGCATCACCTCGTGATAATGAAACACTGTATAAGAGTAGAGGAGAAGAGGACGGAGCAGGAGAGCGATAGAGAGTAGACACACTAGGAGAAGATTTGGCCGAGTTGTTTTTAGAGTTTCGGAAGAATATAATACCTTTTTTTTATTGTTTAGTGGCATAGTAAACATGTACTACCTTCGTTCCAAAATTAATATAAATTTAGATGTATTCTTGATTAAAATGTCTAAGTTTGACTAAATATATAGATAAAAATATTACTGTTTACGATGCTAAATAAGTATATTATAAAAATATGCCTTTATAGCGAATTAAGACACCTATTTATTATGATTGTTTACATCAAAATTTAGAAGAAGAGTCACAGGGACTTGAAAGTTTCCAAGATCATGTCATCAAGGAATCAATTGCGTGTAGATCAGAACCAGCTGATTCAGATGCAAAACTGGAATCGGCTTTCTTCAAATAGCGCCAGCGGATAACGACAAAGGCTATGATCGGCACCAGGACGAGGCATGTTGGACTCTACAAAAAGGAAAAAAGTCCAAGTTATCTTAAATTAGGAATGTTTTCTCTAGCATCTAAAATTATGATGAGTCGTGCTTAAACAGGAGTCATGCGCAGGTCCCGGTATAAATATCAAACCCCTTAGGAGTAGGAGTAGAGTAGATCTTGGCGAGTTCTTCAGCAAGTATGGCTGCATCGATTCGGTCGACCTCCACTGCTTGTTGTAAGTACCGTCATGGTTTATACCTCTGTTCGTACGGCTGCATCGATCCGGTCGACCTCCACTACGACTCTGGTATAAGTTAGTTATCGATTCTTGCCTAGTTCAAGTATGGCTGCATCGATCCAGTCGACCCCCACTGCATGAACTAGATCAAGGTCAAGTTATTGGCTCTATCTAAGGGTGGCGTTCCTTCGGATAGATTCATTAAGTTACCGATATTGCTTATTGCTTCCATTATTTATTTAATTACAGAAATATCACTTCGCCTGATTGGGATTGATCTAGATCGGCCTTATATCCTTTTTAACCCATCGTTTGTTAATCTAAAACTGATTTAATCTGTACTTTAAATGATGAGTTATATTTTCTCGGCTGTTTTACATCAATCTTGATCATGCATAGCGTGCGGTTAAGGCGTGTTTGATCTTAAGTAGATCTATTGGTTAGCGAAAACTGTTCCATGGCCCGTTATCACGGCCTGTGTGATTCTACCTCACACTCCACTGTTAGCACCGTGGAGTAGGGATTGTTATTTGGTAGATCTGTTCTCGAGAGGGCATGACCTTAACTGTGCGCTATGCCTGAATCGGCTGTTTTAGCCGATATCAAGCGCTTTCATGAACAGTTCGCATCACGAGATCGTTGAAGTAGCAATAGGTTGAAAGATGTGTTAGCCCCATGATCTTATTATTGTATTACGGCCTGCATGATTCTGTCTCATGCCCTACTGATATTAGTAATAAGTTAGGTTTATCGAGTCTATTGTTGTTTCTACGGCCTGCATAATTCTGCCTCAGGCCCTACTGGTCATAGCGATATATGAGATCTAATATGTTCATTAGATTTATTTCTATTAAATGGTTGAATGATGATGAACTGTTTCTTTTATAAAGGAGTTCGATTACTTATAGTCATTGGCTTAGCATGAACTAATTACTGTTGATATCTTTTTGTTAGTGACTAGTATTGGTTTAAACAACGACATTCATAATGATTACTAATTCTTCTTACACAACCCTACGAGCTTTAATTGATTTATTCTTATGAATATGCTGGAATCGGCTATTTAGTTGATCTCCTTTCATATCGGCTCTTAGAGCCGCACATTCGAGACTATCTGGCAACATCGGCATGTTCCGCCCGTAATTACTGATAAGTTTTCTCTCCTTGTCAATTGCAGGGTCAAATTGACTGGCACGTCTCGGGAGGAGTGCATAGGATCGACCACCCTTGCGCTGAAGCTAGGCGGATCTCTAGATCCATCGATCGGACCCTTCCGGCTTGCTATGTGTGTCCTTGGCACGGGATAAAATTCTGTATCGACACACATTTCTGGCACGCCTGATGGGACCCCACAATCATCATGACAGTTCACAACAAGAACGACATCCTTATGCTACATTATGAAGATCTACCTGATGGGGATAAGGGTATCATCAGCAAAGCTACAGAAGAGTTTCAGAACAAATGTTTGTTGTCCTACACCAAAACATGTGACAACACAATTGTTCAGAAATTTCCACTACCAAGAGTTCTATTGCATGGGCAGATGGATACAACTAAAGATGAAGACAGGTGTTTCTTTAAGGATGTTGTAGACAAATCTATTCGTGATGCCATATCAAGCTATAACAAAGCTTTCGTTGACATATTCCACAACACCATGAGAGAGGCGATTCATGGGTTTCCAGTTGGTCAAGGTGTGTCGGCTTATTACAATATTTTAGATCCGTCAACCCAAGGGACTAATCAAGTCAGTACCAGCCATTAAGAAGAAGCACCAGCTGGTAGTGGTGATGTCTAGATAGTTCAGGGTTCATCTGAACAAACTCAAGGAACTACTACAAATCAGACAAAGTACAATCCTGGACCATTAATACAGCATGTGCAACAGCCGGCATGGCAAAGTCAGAACTAGGCGATCAATTTGGCACATCAGGCCACATACCATCGTTGGCAAAAAAATAGCACCATCAATTCAAAGGACCCGTAAAGATATGGATCCTTATGTCTACAATCAGAGACTTCAAGCAACGAGACAACAAAGGACCTAGTAGATCGAGATTCCACAAGGGTATCACTTTGGCGTAGATTATAACACCCTTCACATGATGCCAAATCTAGGATATCATGACACACGTGATTTTAATCCACAGATGGGTCAACAGGTGCAGAGGAATCCAAATCCACAAGCTGATGAATTATTGTTGACGGTGACCGAGATGATGAAGAATCAGTTCGGTCTGAAGCCAAAAGGGTTGACCTTTTTGTACAAATGCCCAAATCTAGAATGGTATGATTTGGTCACCCTTCCCATAAATTATAGACTCCCAGAGTTTGCTAAGTTCACTAGCCAAGACAGTACAAGCACGATAGAACATGTCAGTCAGTATCTTACACAGTTGGGTGAAGCATCAGTTGAGGGTGCCCATCGAGTTCGTTTCTTCTCCTTGTCCTTATCAGGGTCAATCTTCACTTGGTTTTCATCACTACCAGTCAATTCCATTGCCAATTGGGCTGACCTAGAGAAGAAGTTTCATACATATTTTTACACTGGGATTGGAGAAAAGAAGATTACCGATCTGACAACTATATGATAGAAGACTAATGAATCGGGCACTAAATTTCTTCAGAGGTTCCGAGAAACCAGAAACTTGTGCTTCTCCTTAAATTTGGCTGATGATCAACTAGCTGCTTTAGCTGTTCAAAGAATGCTACCAATATGGAAAGAAAAGCTTCTAGGACAAGAATTTAACAACTTGGGACAATTGGCTCAATGAGTGGCAGCGCTCAATAGCCAATTCCAGAGTATGCACAGAGATACCTGGTTCTAGAAGAGTACCATAGTAGCTGAAGCTTATGATCCATACTCAGTCGATGATGGCTATGAAGATGAAGAAGAAGAGGTTGCTGCGGCTGAATGGAATTGGGGCAAGAAGATAGTAATGGTGCCAAATCCTTGGGGAAGAGGAGTCGAAGAGAGCTATGACTTTGATGTCACCAAATCAGATAAGCTCTTCGATTTCTTGCTTGAAAAAGGGCAGATCAAGTTACTCGATGGTCATGTCATGTTTCCCCTTGATCAATTAAAGAATAAGAAGTTCTGCAAATTCTATAATGCTACTTCTGATTCCACCAACGAATGCAGAATTTTTCGGCAGCATATACAGAGGGCTATTCAGCACGGGAGACTCAAATTTGATATGCCTCAGAAAATGAAAGTTGATAATAATCCTTTCCCAGGAGACCAAAACATGGTTGATGCTAGGCTATTCAAAGGAAAAACTAAGGTCCTAACATCAACCAAATCAAAAGAAGCTAGAAGAGTCGATCCCAATATGCAAATATCGGCTGACAAATACAGAGAGATTAGAAGACATCGTGTCAAGCAAAAGAGTCGATATGAGCAGGGGGAGACGTCAAAAGCAGAGACGACAAAGCTGCAGGTTACATCTCAGATTCTATTGAATAAGTGGTAGCTGAAAGGTCCTTGTTTGGTTTTGGTAATTGAGTGACAACTTAGGTGGACTAATTGTGTTTATGTGAGATACACAGGTGATTAGTCCACAGGTACATGTGTGTGAGCAACATATGCCATGAAGGTGAAAATGGCTTGGAGATGTTGCAAAGCTCACACATGTGATGATGAAGGAGCTTAAATGCACATGAGACATGACATTGAGTCATGTGATCAAGGTGGAGAAGATCAAGACAAGACTTGGCTTGATGGACCGGTTGCAAGCGTGAAGGGCAAGTCGAAGGCTTTGGAGTGATGGACCGCGTGGCGGTGAAGCTTGAGCAAGACTTGGCGCCGATGGACGATGGCAACGGTGAAGAGCAAGTAGAGTCAAGATCAATGAACCAATATGATCATGTGATGATATGAAGTGGATCATATCATTGTTGATCGTGTTGGTGCATGTGTTGCATCGACATTAAAGGAGATGGAATGGAATGCGCAAGGCAAAGGTATAACCTAGGGCATTTCATTTCACCGGTCATAGGTGTGTAGAGAAGTTTATGACTGGGTTTAGGATAGATGGCCGTACTATCAAGAGGGGCAAACTTGTTTGCATATCGGTCATCTAGTGCCACTCGAGTGATCTAACTTTGCATTGTCGCTAGGATCGAGTGGCGTGGCAAGTTGAGTGGCTAACATCCTTTGGGAAATGATTGTGAAAATGCTAACACACATACAAATGGTGGTGTACACTTGGTGGTGTTGGCACATTTACAAAGGAGGTGGTGTTTGCAGGGGTGAGATGGGTTTTGGGTCGATTCGGTGCTTTCGGGAAAATGGAATGCCTATTTTCTATTGCGCCGGAAGCAAATTCTTGGTGGTTAGCACATTGGAGCAAGGGTGAAGAAGTTAGAAGTGAAAGCAAGTTGATCGCAAAGACGCTGGCGTCGGTCAACTGACCGGACGCTAGGTCTGAATGCACCGGACGCTGCCTGCATGCATCCGGTCGCGTTGACGTGGAGCGTAGCAGTAGCTGGAGAGTGACCGGACGCTGGCTGCGTCCGATCATGCTCGGGAGCTTGCTGGAAATGATCGGACGCTGAGGGTCCAGCGTCCAGTTAGTTGAAGCTGCTGCGTCTGGTCAGGTCAAGTGACCATTGGAGTCGGGACTCGTGGCCGTCTGTGGGTGACCGGACGCTGAGGTCCAGCGTCCGGTCAACATGACCGGAGCGTCCGGCCGGCCCGACCGTTGCCCAGTGAAGGGGTAACGGCTAGTTTAGCCTTTGGGGCTATAAATAGAAGTGGCCTTCGGCCATGGCTGGTGAAGAGCACCTCAAGGGACTTAGTGTCCATGCTTGTGAGTGCTTGGGAGCCCTCCATCACACATATACTTGATAGTGATCATTCGATTGTGTGAGTGAGCGATTCTAGTGCGATTGCATCGTGAGGTTGCATCGAGTGGCACTAGGTGATCAAGTTGCAAGCCGGTGGTGCTTGTTACTCTTGGAGGTTGCCACCTCCTAGACAGCTTGGTGGTGGTCTCTGTCGAAGCGCGCAAGAAGCTTGTGCGGCGCTCTGGAGAAGTGCTTGTGAGGGGCATTGTGCTCGCCCCGTGGGAGCCGCGAAGAGCAACTCTAGTAAAAGTGTGTCATTGAGCTACCCTCACTCAAGGGGTAGGTTCTTGCGGCGCCCGACGTGCGGGCTTAGCGGGTGATGCTAATTAGCCGTCGAACCACCAAGTGAGCGGTCGACACAACGGGGACTAGCGTGTTGGCAAACACGTGAACCTCAGAAGAAAAATCATCGTGTCAACCTTGTTCTTCCCGTTGGTTTGCATCCCCGTTACACAAGCTTGCATTTACTTTCATATACATTAAGCTTGTGTTGTTGCTCTTGTAATTAGATAGCTTGTGTAGCTTGCTAATTACCTTCTTGCTTATGTAGCATAGAAGTAGCTCCCTTGTGTGGCTAATTTGGTTTTAGTAACCTTATTAGTCACATTGCTTAGTTTGTGTAGCTAAGTATTTGCACTCTCTAATTAGGCATTGGTTGCCTCATTATTGAGCATTGCTAGTGAGCTTAGTTAGCTTTGTGCTTTTGCTTACTAGCATGTGTAGGAGCTCCCTTGTTGCTTAAAGTACTAGTGGCATAGGTTTGTGTAACCTTGCTCCTAGAATTGTTTAGGAGAGCTCTAACTAGCCCGGCACCTTTGTTGCATAATTGTTATCTTTGCAAGGTGCTAGTGAACATATATAGTGGGGTATAGTCTTGGCTAGACCAATAGTTTTAATTCCGCATTTGTATCGGTTAGCCGATGCGATTAAGTTTTAGAAAAGACTATTCACCCCCCCTCTAGTCGCCATCTCGACCCTTCAGCAGCGATAGAAGGAAAAGGATTATTAGCATTGGTTAATGGATCAAGCATACCAGCATCAACTGAAAGAAGAGAGGTATGAAAGGAAACAAGCTGAATTACATTGGAATTGTCCTTTCTTTAAACATTGTTGGAATAAAGGTTTGAAGTTGCCTAGCAGATATGACTATCCAGAATGCAACAATCAGTATTGGGAGTTTAGGCAGTCTCAAACCAACCGTCGGTCTATCCGTACCCAAGATGCATATCATCATGATAACAAGGATCGGTGCTTAAAAAATGGAAGTGTTCATAATCAGCTGGGAAAAAGAGTTGTTGACCAGGACTGCGCTGATTATGAAGGGGAAAGCAACGAAAGAAAATATGTTTGGCAGGAGGGCCAATGGTGTCTAGGAGGTTTAACAAGAAGCCAGAAGAGAAGGGTGCAATGCCTAAGGAATGAAGAGATGGAATAGGCTCAGGCATCCGGTAAACCTCAAGTATGACGTACCAAGCAAACAACTGATAGAAAGCAACCATCGGCTAATATCCAAATGGCTTTTCTGTTGCCATCAGAATTCAGAGCTCTGGCAGATCAAGAAGTTTATTCAAATTTCGATGAATCGGAGTATGAGGAAAAAGTTGCCAAGTTAACAGTTGTACAACAAGCAATATTTGACAAACCAGTCAAACATCGGCACTTAAAAGCTTTATATATGACATATCTTGTTGATGGGAAGCCGATGAACAAGATGTTGGTGGACGAAGGTGCTTCCGTTAATCTTTTGCCTTACACCACTTTTCGTAAACTTGGTAAAGGATCAAAAGATCTAATGGAGACTGACATGATGCTTAAGGATTTTGGAGGTAATACGTCGAAGACCCGAGGGGCAATAAACGTCGAACTAACAATCAGAAGCAAGACTCTGCTCACCACATTCTTCATCATCAATGGAAAAGGGACGTACAGTTTACTCCTCGGTCGTGATTGGATTCATGCGAACTGCTGTATACCATCAACCATGCATCAGTGTTTGATTCAATGGCATGGGGATGATGTCGAACTGGTTCGCGCTGATGAGTCCGTGAGCATCGCAACAGCCAATCCAGTCTTTTGGGAACTAGGAGATTTTGAATGTTTTTCTGGCAAGTCATGGGAAGGAGGCTTCATTAAGATCAGCAACAAAAGCCAACAGCCGATGCAAGCGATCGGCTCTGAGAGTTTGTTTTAGTAGAAAAATCAAAGCTTCACGTCAGCCATTGGATTAAAGGAAAAAAAGCATTGAGTCCTGGAGATGAGTTTAGGCCGACATATGTGGATGCTGAGTCAAATTGTAAGTGCGATTCAGAGCTAATGGATTTCTTAAAGAAGTTTTGTTTCGCTTAATAGAATGCTTTACCTGGGTTGATTAACCATTTAACCTTTGATATAAAAAGTTCTGCGGGACATTATCCTAATATCTGGTCAATGTTTGATAGCTGAGTACCAGGAAGGGTATCGCCTCTAGTTCAAAAAATGAAAATCTTCAGAGAAAATAAAAGCCGATATGATATGTATCGCCTATAGAGCAAAAACAAAAAGCAAAAACAATCATACACAAGGGCATTGCACTGAGGTGTATTAATGAAAGAGAAGTCTTTGTTCATTGGTTCCCCTAAGTACAATCTAGTCGAAGACTTTGTTCACCACATCCTGAGCGAATGTGATGTCCACAGTGGCCTCCGCTGTTGTGGTGAAATCTTCTATCAAATCTTCATGTCCCTTAGGGCCATCGCTAATCAGGAAGCCAACCTTCATGGCATGGAGATCATGCCTGGTTTGGACCTGCGCCATAGTTAGCACCACCAATGCGCCATGACGAATGCCATGAAGGACAATCTCCTAGACGTGGGCTAGGATGTCTTGGAGACGAGCGTCAATGAGGAAACCCCTAGCATTGACGGCATCCACGGCCGCGTTTGCCGTCAATTGGAGAGACTCCAATTGCACCGTTTGAGCTAGCAATTATAGAAGAATATCAAGACAAAGACAATGGAAACCAGAATAGAAACATTCATGGAACTCATCTTACCTACTACCACGGCGTCAGACTTAGCCAGCCATGCTCAAATGGCGTTGGCCTCCTCAGCCACATTAAGGGCCGCTTGGAAGACCCCTAGATGAATCTCAAGATGGTCGTTGTTCCGAATCACCTCAGAATAGCGGTCCTCGGCCGCCCTCCATTCTTAGAAGAAGCACCGGGCATCATCACCGTCATATGAGTTGGAAGAACCCGACGATGAAGCCAGCACGGAGGATGCAACATTAGCGGGTTTGCCGGTCCTGGGGAAAGGATGAAGGTTATCATTCACAACGGACCTATAGGCGAGTCAGAACAAGTCATCATCATGAACAGAGGTTGCCAATCTCACCTCATGCATCGGAGACGCTGGTTCATTGTCATGTCTTCTGTCGGGATCTCCTCTGCCGCGCGCTTACCTCGGTTATCTTTGCCGACCATGAGAGATGATTGGATCTATAGAAGAAAGGAAGAAAATTGCTAGAGTTTTGGCAGGCGGAAGAGAGCGAAGGAACAGTTGCGAATGGAGATGTGTTTGAGGCCGAAGCCCTCGACTAGTATTTGAAGGCATGAAGTGATGAGGCGGACGCCTCAGGACGTGCAAAAGGCAACCACAATTAATAGAAGACGAAACACCACTTCACCAATGCCGAAGAGAATACAACGCCAGATGACTAAGGATGGAAGATCGAAGGGCTCTCTTAATAAAGGCCATGTTTTTAGACCTTGATAGAATTAAAACTGAGAGTCTAGAATTGGCTATTTTCAAAATCGGTTCTTCAACCGGAGGACACCATCTTCAAAAATGAAGAAGGGAGATGAGACTTTCGAGAAGGCTGGGGATGAATTACCCTTGATGACCAAGGGCAAAAGGGCTAGTAGAGTCGCCTTATGAACCCGTGTATAGCCATAATACAGTCCCTCCTTGGGAAGTTCAAACCGGATCGAGGTGCGTTATGCCAAAGTCTACAAGAATTTTGTGATGAATAGCTTAAAAGATTTGTGTTGCCTTCGGCTGCGTGCTCTTGAAAAGCATTAAAGCCCATAAACCGAGGATTGCAATGTTATGATTAAAAGGTCAAGAATGAGGAATTCTCTGAGAAAGATTTGGTTTGGAGAGTAAAATTGCCGATCAGGTCAAAGGAGAACAAATCTGGCAAAGTGGTCAACTAATTGGGAAGGACCTTATCAGATCAAGCGTTGTGCGCCAGGTAATATTTATATTTTGGAAACATTGAAAGGGGAAGAAGGATTTGGCAGAGCAATCGAATGGGGAATATTTAAAGGAATATTACCCTAATGTTTGGATTAATACTTGACAACCAATTTGCTCAGCTGATAGCTCTAATAGCCAATACCAGAAGGGTATCGCTTCTGGTGCAAAAATAAACTCAGAAGGGTAAAAGTCAATACAATGTGTATCACCCATAGGAGCAAAGCAAACATGGACAAAGTGATGCATATAGTATGAAGTACAAAACAAAAGAAAAAATCACTCAAGACAGAGGAATTGTTTGCTAATATCACCTATTACAAACTATGGGCCGGAAAACACTTTGGCTATTATATCATCGGCCTGGGAGATAAAGGCTACAGAGTTAGCAGCACTAAAGAAATCCTTAATCAGGTGTTCATGATCCCCAAGGTGCACTGCTACTGGAAAACCATGGGGGAGAAACCAAAGTTCATGACCAGAATGAGCTTGCGCAGAAGCCAGCGCCATGGCAGCACCATGGCGAACGCCATACAAAGTGATCTCCCTGACGCGATTCGGGATATCATGTAGGCGAACCAATGGGGCAGCGCCTCTAGTGTTGACGAATCCCACCACATGCTTCGTGGCCAATCAGAGGCTCTCCGGTTGGGTAGACAAATCTAAGAAGATTCAAAGGGAAGGTGATCAAAATCTTGAGGATGAAAGTGAAAGGGAGCAAAGGTCATGACAGATATCTCACCCATGATTCTGGCCTCATCCTTAGCCAACCTATCCTCCATTGAATCGGCCTCAGGAGGTGATCGACATCGAACCATGGCCTGAGCCAATTCTATGAGGGAGAGACATTTAGCAAGACTCTGGCCATGCTGATCAATAGAGGCAAGTAGATCATCGTTGTCAATCTGCCTCCTTTGATAACAAGGGAGCTGGTGACAAGCTGTTAACGAAGAGGACCCTAAAGGCCAAACAGAGTCGGTCCTATTCCCTAAGGAAGAGGGGCCACCATGAGTTGTACCCTCCTAACGATGAAGGCATTGACATGATGATGCAGGTCCGTTGAGGGCCTCCTCAGCAAACTTCTTGCTACTCTCCATGATCTCAAGCCTACAAAGAAGCATGAACTATACTAAGGACGTGGAAGGTTTGAGGTGAAGCGAGTTGTTTTTCAATCCCTAGCCGTGGCCTGTATATATAGCCCAAGAAGGCAGAGAGATAGATTTCGCCAGCGGTGTGAAATTGAAATCAAATACGGAAAAGGATCGACGCTTCAAGAATTCAGGGAACAGATAATGAAGAAATAATAGATTTGGACTTATTGCTCTCCCAAGTTATAGAATGCCATGGGATAGATGCAAAAGATTTACATTGACCAGCAATCAATCCACCAAGGCCTCTTTGGATTGAAGGAAGTTCGAATCCCCACAGGGCCAAAAGTCATCATAAACCAAGTCACATCAGCCCGTTAATAAAATTGCGATAGGGAAGGAAAAGGCTGCCTGTCTAACAAATGCCCAGCTGATTTCTCGAAGCCATTGGAAAGAAGCTTGTGGCTTTCCCAATGGGCATTTGATTAAGCAAACAAGGGGAAAGTGTCCACACATTTTAGCCCTTACAAACACTAGAACAGCTCTGCGAGCATGGAAAGAAGACCCAGGTGATATCACAAGGATTCTTCTAACCACAGTAGCTCATTCTCTTGCTCGACAAGGTGCTAAGATGGGAGACACAATCACCCTATGCACAAGAATTCTTCTAGCCGCTCAAGATCTTCATAGCAAAAGGATAGAACATGGAGGGTCTAGTGGAGTCAGGAGCATTCAAGGAGATAGGTAGAAGAGAAACATGGCTGAATTATTAAGTTGCTCTCGCTAGCGTCGGATAGACATTTTATAGCTGGCCTGGAAGGATGAATTCAAGTGCCCGTGAAGCAATGATGCTCTCGTAAAAGTTTTTGAAGCACGGGCTCATGAGCTGGCATAGGTGGCGATAAACAGTAGACCCCAAATCAAGATTCTTTACCCATGACTGCAGACCTATCGGGGGCACAGATGTGATAATTTTGGAATAAAATTACTTTTATCCTAAAATTGGGGGCATGTGTTTACACCAAAATTTAGAAGAAGAGTCACAGGGACTCGAAAGTTCCCAAGATCATGTTATAAAGGAATCAATTATGTGTAGATCGAAACCAGCTAATTCAGATGCAAAACTAGAATCGACTTTCTTCAGATAGCGCTAGCAGATAATGACAAAGGCTATGATCGGTGCTAGGATGAGGCATGTTGGACTCTACAAAAAGGGAAAAAAAAAGAGTCCAAGTTATCTTAAATTAGGAATATTTTCTCTAGGGTCAAAAATTATGATGAGTCGTGCTTAGACAGGAGTCATGCGCAGGTCCCAAGTATAAATATCAAACCCCGGCTATTGTAAAAGACACACAATCAATCCAATATACAAGTCATTTACTTTTCCAGCTCCGGCCACCCCTTAGGAGTAGGAGTAGAGTAGATCTCGATGAGTTCTTCAGCAAGTACGGCTGCATTGATCCGGTCGACCTCCACTGCTTGTTGTAAGTACCGTCATAGATTATACCTCTGTTCGTACGGCTGCATCAATCCAGTCGACCTCCACTGCGACTCTGGTATAAGTTAGTTATCGATTCTTGCCTAGTTCAAGTATGACTGCATCGATCCGGTCGACCCCCACTGCATGAACTAGATTAAGGTCAAGTTATCGGCTCTATCTAAGGGTGGCGTTCCTTCGGATAGATTCATTAAGTTACCGATATTGCTTATTGCTTCTATTATTTATTTAATTATAGCAATATCACTTCGCCCGATTAGAATTGATCTAGATCGGCCTTATATCCTTTTTAACCCATATTTTGTTAATCTAAAACTGCTGTACTTTAAATGACGAGTTATGTTTTATCAGTTGTTTTACATCAATCTTGATCGTGCATAGCGTGCGGTTAATGCGTGTTTGATCTTGAGTAGATCTATTGGTTAGTGAAAATTGTTCCATGGCCCGTTATCATGGCCTGTGTGATTCTGCCTCACACCCCACTGTTAGCACCGTGGAGTAGGGATTGTTATTTGGTAGATCTGTTCTCGAGAGGGCATGACCTTAATTGTGCGCTATGCCTGAATCAGCTATTTTAGCTGATATCGAGCGCTTTCACAAACAGTTCGCATCATGAGATCATTAAAGTAGCGATAGGTTGAAAGATATGTGAGCCCCATGATCTTATTATTGTATTACAGCCTGCATGATTCTGCCTCATGCCCCACTGGTCATAGCGATAGAAGAGATCTAATATCTTCATTAGATTTATTTCTATTAAATGGTTGAATGATGATGAACTGTTTCTTTTATAAAGAAGTTTGGTTACTTGTAGTCATTGTCTTAGCATGAACTAATTACTGTTGATATCTTTTTACCAGTGACTAGTATTTGTTTAAACAACGACATTCATAATGATAACCGATTCTTCTTACACAACCCCACGAACTTTAACCGATTTATTCTTATGAATATGCTGGAATCGGCTATTTAGTCGATCTCCATTCACATCGGCTCTCAGAGCTGCACATTCAGGACTGTCTGGCAACACTGGCATGTTCCGCCCTTAATTACTGATAAGCTTTCTCCCCTTGTCAATTGTAGGGTCAAATTGATTGACACGTCTTGGGAGGAGTGCGCTGGATCGACCACCCTTGCGCTGAAGCTAGGTGGATCTCCAGCTCCATCGAGCGGACCCTTCCGGCTTGCTACGTGTGTCCTCAGCACGGGACAAAATTTTGTGTCGACAATGATAGATATTAAAAAAAATATAAATTTAGTTAAACTTAACCTATTTTAAAAGCATTGTTCTAGAATTGCATCCTTTTTGGATGGAGGGATTGCAACGTTTAGTATCTATGGTTGTTTATTTTTGAAGTTCTTAAACTTCTGTGTTTTTCATGGAAAACACTTCTTGTTTTTAAGGAACAGGAGAGGGATCTACCTACTAATTAAATATTAAAAATAGGCAAATCAATGGTTTACAAATAGCTTTCAAGAAACATAAAAAGGAACAGAAGAAAACAAAATGGATTGCGGCCTATTGTCTAGCCATTGTTCAATCAAAGGGAAGTACTTTCTTTTTACCCCTAGGATTATGAGAGAATTCTGTCTTGAAGGAGCTCTTGTAGGTTTGAACTGCAGGTTGGACATTCTTGAAAATGAAGGTGTTTCTTGTCATCCAAATAAATACTCCAGCACATGAGGATAATAATCTTAAAAGAGAAGGACTGATTTAATTGCTCTTCGAATGTTGAAAGAGATTGGAAAGGGTTTTCCTGTTGATCAGTTTGCAAATTTAAAGTACACCAGCATGTTGAAGCAAAATTGCAATGGTGAAAAAGATGCAGAAATAGGACGGCAGGTCCATGCTTCTTCTTAAGACTAGTGCTCACTCGGTCACTCTTTTCCCTAAAGAAAAGCAAAAAGAAGATTGTGTGTTTATTTTGACAAGAACTTTTCCAGATCCCATAAGGATGTACATTAGCTTGTCCACTGAGCTGTTTATATGCTTTCCCTAAAGATAAAATATTGGATAAGTCCAACCGTCTTGAAAATCATTTAGTAGAAGTGAATCAAGGGAACCTTGTAAATTCAAGTATTGATCAATAAAGGCCTGTTCAGATAAAGGAAGGTGGAAGATACTGTGAAGAGGACTAGTATTTTTTGTTTGAGCCTATGATAGGGTAGAAGTGATTCTCTATAGGATAAACTCAATGTGAAAAATGATTCCTATATATGTAGGAAGTGAACATGGTGAATCTAGTTTTTTAATTAGCTCTCAGTTTCTAGTTTAGTTGAGAATCACTTTACCGAAATGAGTATAGAAATTATTTATATGCAAGATGTATTTAGCAGGGACCTTAAGTCCTTAACTACTTTGTGAGCTCTACCAAATTATAGAGTAAAAAAAGAACTCAACTATAAGTCTATAACTAAACAAGAAATGGGCCTCATCATCAGTAGGTGGAATAGAGTTTGGAGTTTGGACCCAAGCATGACGGATTACTTCCTAAATGCGTCGGGTGCGTGGAGCGGGGACAGTAGTCAGTAGGAGTAGATTCAAATCTATTGGTTCAGGTGTGGGTCAGTCAATTGTGTGAACTAGTCTATGCATGTGAGCATGAGCATGAGTGCTTGGTGGTCTGGTGGAGCACTTTACCGATAACGCTATAGAAACACATGTGCATGGATTCTGTGGAAGTATGCCGAACATGCAAGAGCAGACCCGCAGCAGGAGGATCACCGTTCACGCGCTCTCACGTGTCCCGGCTTCTAAGCAGGGAGAGGTGCTGGTGATGAAGCAGATGAGATTTCTCGACGGACAGACGACGCCTTCCATGCCAGCCACGAACGCCAACGACATTATCTTCGCCGACCAGCTTAACCTCTCGCGTGCTGAGGCAATGCGACAGTTCTTCCCGGACACACAAGGAGAGCAACTTAGGCGCCGCGCTAGCAAGCGCGTCCGATGATGGCTAGGTAGTTTGATTAGCGAGTGTGGGGTCACTCCTAGCCTCTCGCCATCGCTGAGGGACACGGGGGGAGAGGCCGAGGGTTTCCCACAGGTGAGTGACTAGACTATCGTGAAGGGATGAGCGAGGGTACAGGAAAACAAGAAGAGGGAAAAGTGCGGACTAAATGGCCATTAATTTGTCCAGAAAAGTTGGACCTATTTCTTACATGAGCACTCCGGGCATTTATAGGCCATACCCGGAGACGTGGTAGAATTGCATTAGGGTTAGACCCTAGCAGGTAAACGCTATACAAGGGTCAGGGATACGGCGGTAATATTCTTTCCTTAGCCAACCACTCCCGGGTCCAATTGCTGACAGGATGTTCCCTTCCCATGGCTGGCAGCGACCTTTGCATGCCCCCAGCGTGGGTTTGTTCGCCGTTACCATATTGCGACCTTCTCGCCATGCTCCTCCGGTGCAGCTGACATCCGGGCGTGCCACCGGAACACATTGATGAAATGAACTGATCAAGGGCACCCTCGTCGCAGGAGTGATACCCAGGATGAGGGTGGGTTAGTTGAGACAGCACCAGGTCGAGTCTTAGGGGAGGAGTGGTGCCGGGGTACCTCCCCCAACAACAGCCCCTCGAGGGTCGGGCCTAGCGTGATGGGTCGGAGCAACATTAAAATTTGGGGAGGGAGGCAAGCGTGGGTACCTAGCTTGCAGCCCAGGTCCAGCGACACCCCTATCGTACTCGACCGGAGCTGGGCCTTTGATTGATTTGGGTGAATGGGCCTAGTGTGCAGTTGGATGGGACATGGGATTGTTGGGTGTTTTATGTTCGTGTTTTTCTCGGGGAGTGGTTCATGAATCTTTGAGATGTGCGCTGGCTTTTTCCTTAGTTGCAGGTGCTTGGTGCCTATAAATAGTTGCGATAGGTTAGGGTTTGTCATTGTTGCATCTTCTGTTTGCTGGCTGGTTGCTGCTTCTGAGCTTGTTGAACGAGGGTTCGATTTTTGCGAGGGTTGCTTTTGTCGAGGGTTTGTGCTTTTGCTGGCTTCATCTACCTCGTCGCGCTTATTGAGCTACTTGCTTGGTCGCTTGTACTTGTTGTCTTTTGAGTTTTGTTTGTACTGAAGAGTCTGCTGGCGCGTTTTGTAGATTGATGGCTCGCATGAAGAAAACTACGAAGCCTGTTGACAGTTCAGAGGTCGCTGACTCTACTTCGGATGCTGTAGTGAGCTTTGAGTTTGGTCTGTCGAGGGTTACTTCAAGTGACTTGGACGAGTTCACGAAGGCTGGTTGGTTCACTTGAGATCATGCGAGGCCATCTGAGGAAGAGGTTGTTCCCAATCCTCATGATGACGAGGTTGTTGTTTATAAGGAATTCTTCTTGGCCGGTTTGAGGTTTTCGTTGCACTCTCTTGTTGTTGGAGTGCTAAAAAGGTTTAACCTTAAGTTTCATCAGTTGAACCCCTCTAGTTTTGTGAAGCTTAGTATCTATGTTTGGGGCTGTAAGTCTCAAGGTGTTGAGCCAGATCTCGAGGGATTTGTCCAACTTCACCGGGTCCATCCTCAGCCTTGGAAGGTGACTGTTGATGGTAAGCCTATGCATTTGCAATTTGGTGTTTATACCTTCGTCTATCGTCATGGTGAGGAGGTTCTTGTTCAAGCTTAGAAAAAACAACTAGGCTTCGCCTTGGACCAAAAATTGGTTCTATATTAGGATGGAAGGCGAGCCTAGTCTTTGTGGGAAGCTGTTGAGGCTTGACTATGTGACTATGAAGGCTATAATGACTGATGGTTGTGCCGCCGCTATGGATGCGCTTTGGAATTTATTGTGTCATCAGTGTGTGCGCGACTTGGTTGAGGAGTTTGTTTGCGCGAAGGTTTTGCCTTTGAGGGCTAATCAATCCTGGTTTGCGATAAAGGATGATGAGAAGTATCGGGCACGCGGTTTGAAGGGTCTTGGCATGGATGTCATGCAGCTTGGTCGAAGGTGCTATGGAAGAGTGAAACCCTAGCTGCTGGGGTTAAGGTCATGTATAAGAAGTTTGCAGAAGGCTGTGGAGGAACTCATCGGGGCTCTTTGGACTGCTGAGAATAAGGCGATAAAGATTGCCTTGGTCGATCGTCATCATGTTAATCGGTGCTTCGACTTGCTTGGGTTCATTTACCCGGATTGGTCGTCTGTGGAGCTAAAAGATGCTGAGGTTGCCAAGAAAAGAATGCGAGCAGAGGCCAGTGACAAGCTCACAAGTACATCTAAGCAAGGTGGGCATGGTCGTGGGCATGCTGAGGATCTAAGGTTAATCGTGTTGTCGCGGTGAAGGTTGCTGCTTCGTCTGCTGCCCCGTCTATGGCAACAGCGAGGCCGATGGCTATGGTTTTGATGGCGCCACGGCTGAGCGTGGTCGGGGGGCTCTACCTAGCCATAAAATTCCAAGTATTTCCCATCTACCTATTTTGCAAGTGATCTCGGATGACGATGGTGATGATAGTGAGGAGATAGAGGGGAGCGAGGGCTCCAAGGAGGCAAGGGTTGATGGGTCTGGTTCCTCTAGCAGCAGTAGTGAGTCTAGCATGAGCGCTGATGATGATGATGAAGACGATGAAGGGCATGATGAATTGGGTAACCCTCGGCGTATTGGTTCTGAGGAGCTCGGGTTTCAGGGTGGCGGAGCTGATGAGGGGAGGGAAGTTGAGTCTAGCCCAACCGGATCTGGGTCAATTCCTCGCCGTCACCGTGTGCATATCATGCGAAAGGGATGCGAGGTTGCTACTGACAAGATGAGCCTAGAGCTGGTATGGGCAAGCATGCTCTTGGCGAGGCTAGCATAGTGGTTTAAGGCATTTTGCTGTCTCCTATGGCGCTGATGAGCCTGAGATTGACCTTTTCACCAGCCCTGACCTCTGTGATTTCCATCTTATTGGGACTGAAGAGGAGCGTCAGTTCTTGGCGGGATTTGCATGCTGGAGGCGGAGTTTTTGATGTCCCATGAGTCAGTGGATCATTTGACTGAGGATGTCGAGGTGGATGGGGTTAGAGCCACTATGCTTGCTCGAGCTACGCGTTGGCAGCATGGTCATGTTGAGACTGAGCTGAAGGGGTGAGTTTCATCATTGGAGAAGGAGAAGGTTGACCTAAAGGCTAGAAGCAAGGAGTTGTCTGGGGAAGTTGCGTCGCTTGAGGCATCGATTGCAAGGAATAAAGCTTTGGTTGAAGATGCGGAGGCGTGTTTGAGTCATAATGTAGACCTTAACACCGAGCTAAAAAAAGGATGAGGATCTAAAGAAGGTTGAGGATTCTTGCAAGAAGGCTGAGGAGTTGGTGGAAGAAAATGCTAAAAAGTTGGAAGACTCACGTGCCGCTTTGCTTGCCTGTATGTAGGAGGCAAAGGTTGCCATCGATACTGCTTTTGTTAAGGGCGGCGTGGAGTCAAGCGGGGTGTCACCCGAAGCTGATCCTGCTGTGTTTTCAGCGTGGCTTTAGGCGGAGCTTAGCCAGTTTTCTCAACTGTTGGATAGTGTTGCTAATTTTGGGGCTTATGGGGCTACCCTCGCTGTTGCGTGATCTTTTTAGGCCGCTAGATGCGATCATTTGAAGAGGCTTGGGCGGGTTAACCATAACTTTCCTAGTCTAGAGCATGTGCAGGGTGCTGCTAATGACTGGCTTTGCAAGAATGTTGTCGCGCGCTTCTTGACAAAGTTTTGGACAGAGGGCGAGGGTCGGGCTCTGGCCTTTGATGAGGCGGTGGCTGGCACTCATGAGGTACGTTGGGGCTTTAGTCTTGTTGTTTTTTCTTCCTTCCCCCCTTTTTTATGTTGCTTATGATTTCGTTTATTTTTTTAGCTAACACAGCCCTGCTACGCTATGACCTCTCCTACCGGAACTTGCGAGGTAGGGACCTCTTCGATAAGCACGAGGGTCGCGACGTCTGTTGTTGGTGAGGCACCCGCCAGCGAGATCGCTGCTAGGGTTGGTCACGAAGGTGTTGAAGAAGGGCTTTGGTCTGAGGAAGCACGAGTTGATGGTGCGCCAACCATAGAAGCCATGGATGTCGATACTACAGGGCAGGTTTGACACGCATGTGCATCGTAGTTAGGATGATTGTGCCTTTTGGAAAGCCGTTGGTGTGCCCCCCTACGGGGGTCTATTTTTGGTTGGTGATTAACTGTTGCCTTCATTGCGTAGGTTCCTGTGGGGCCTGCGCGTGAGGTGTTGGATGTTTTGCCCCTGATGTTAAATCATTAGAATACATTTATTTTTGGCGCATCATGGGCGCGTGCTAAGTCTATGTTTTCCTCGTTGTCGTTCAATCATTTTTGGTGGGTGAAGCTTGGCGAGTAGGTTTTGACGGAACACGGACCTTACGAATAGTCAGTCCGAGTGCTTGCTTTTGGACACCGGGGGTCCACTTCGGGGGTGTTGGATGAAGTTGATGATGATGCTATAGACTTTATTTCTGGGCAAGGGTGCCTAAGTTTGGACACCGAGGGAGAGTTGAAGGTGCCGAAGTCGGAGCCGTTGGAGCTTGATGAACGTGACCATCGGCGTATGTATCACGCAAGGGTTTTGGAAGGTGATTTGCCTTTGGTTCCTGCGGCACCCGTTCTTTGGGGGCCAATTGTAAAAGGGTGAGGGTTAGGTGGGGGTGAGGGTTTGCAGGTGGTTGTGGATGATGTAGCTGAGTTTGTGGAGAGTGTAGCAGATGAATTGGTTGAGAGTGTGCTTGAAAATACAGTTATGGAGATGGCAAGGGAGGTGTGTTTTGAAGAGGATGCTCCAGGTGTCTGGGAGTTTTGGCGCCAAGGGTCGACTTGAAGTTTGTTTTTATCAATGTAACAATTGTTGTTGTACTTGTTGTAATTTTGACGTATTATTATGAGCCCCATTGAGGGTTCCAGTTGTTGTAAACATTATTTGGTGCTATTTAACTGATGAGTTAGAATACGGTGTGATTTTGTTGTCACTTTGGTTCACGGCGACGCCTCCTTTTTTTTAGGCGAGGTTCACTGCTTTTTGTTTTCTAAGACTTGACGCGCAGCGATGCCCCCTTTTCTTTTAGGCGAGGCTCACTATATTTAGTTTTAAACTTGACACACAGCAATGCCCCCTTTTTCTTTTAGGCGAGGCTCGCTGTTTTTTGTTTTCTAAAACTTGACACGCAGCGATGCCCCTTTTCTTTTAGGCGAGGCTCTCTGTCTTTTGTTTTCTAAAACTTGACGCACAGTGACGCCCCCTTTTTCTTTTAGGTGAGGCTCCCTGTCTTTTGTTTTCTAAAACTTGATGCGCAGCGACGCGCCCATTTCTTTTAGGAGAGGCTCGTTGTTTTTGTTTTCTAAAACTTGACGCGCTTTGGGTGAAAATAGAATGAGAGAAGGATGTTGGGTTTGACTTTATTTTCTTTGATTGTCATCTACGTGGAAGATGGTGCGACAGTTTCGGTGCTACTTGCCAATTGATGATGAACCTTGGTGAGCCCTTGGTGATTTGTTGTCGCCTTGGTGATGGAGGTACCTGTTGATGCTGTCTTGGTTGGCCGCGGGGGTCACAAGTTTCTTTCTTCTGGATCTTGGACCTCGCAAGGCTCCATGCTGCCCTGAGCGCTAGTTTCTCCTAGAGCACCTTCATGGTCTTGTTCTTAGCGAAGCATCTTTGGCGTGCGGCTGATTGCCCACTTGTAGGAGGGTGGTATTGAGACCCCTCCTCTTGAATTATTAGTGGACGGCCCTGTAGTCCTTGTTGACTTTGCTTCCACTAAACCTTCACCCGAGGTTTGCTAGATATATGCGATCCTCGGAGCTCACATAGTTGAGCGGAGGTGTCGGTTGGCACGCACCAGCTTCCAGTCGGAGGTGTTGGCGATCCCTTCACTCCAGGGCTTGAGATTGGCAGCGAGGGAGCACTTGGGGGATGTTACATTTTTTCTTGCAGTATCCCCTGAGTGCTCTAGGCTTTGGGACTGTGTTAATTGGGCTCGCGGATGAGATTGTTCTAGCTGTCCCTAGCGTTACGTTTGTTCTTATGGTACCCTCATTTGGATTGTCGAGGGTGGGGTCTGGTGGTTTTTTAGGCAGGGCTTTTCTCTTGTGAGGGTTTGGAGGTTTGAGAGGCATTTTCGAGTGTGGGGAGGTTGAGGATTGTGGTTGTTGTTGTGGTTGTTGATCCACCCATTGGGTGGATTGGGGTGGTATTTATAGGGTGAACCGGCTATTCGATTTTTGTGTGGTAGTTTGTTTTTAATGTTGATTGGGTGGGTGGTTTGTGTATGGTGCATTTAATCTCAGTCGATTTGTTTCTCGATGTGGTGGTGAATCCAGCTGGTTTATGAGAGATTGATGTTTTGTTAGTGAGGTTGGTGCGTGGAGTGAATGCATTATTTGAGGTGATTGGTCATGTTTTTGACTTTTGATGATTGATTTAGTATTCTTGTGGGGCCCCTTTTGTTTTTGTGTTGTTGGATTTTGAGTCGGCGGTACGAGGATGCCCTTCGGTTAGGGTTGTTTTGCTTTTACGAGGGTGTTCGTGTGCTTTGACCCTCATTTCTGTCCTTTTGTTTTAAGGATGGGTGACATTGTGTCTGTCTTTGTGTCATGGGGATGTGGGGGGTTTACGTTGTGAGCCCCTAGCATTTTTCCAAGGGTGCTGAATTGTTTTGACTTCCACGTCCATGTTTATCTTAAGGGTGGGTGGGTTTTCTTTTTTGTGAGCCCTTGGCGCTTTGTCAGGATGCTCATTTGTTTTGACCTTTATGTCCGTCCTTATCTTAAGGTCGGGTGGGGTTTGCTTTTGTGAGACCTTGGCGCTTTGCGAGGGTGCTCACCTGTTTTGACCTCCGCGTCCATCCTTATCTTAAGGGCGGTTGGTGTTTGCTTTTGTGAGATTTGGAGGAATATTTTGTACCAAGAGGGGGTTGATAGGTTTGAGACCCTGCTTGGTACAAATCTTTACCTGTGCTTTTTCGTCGATGAGGGTGGGTTGGCCGTGACCCACCCATTTCAGTGGAGGTTGGAGTTTTGGGGAATAAATATTACATTAGAGGGTAGAGTGCCTGCCTCATTAAAAAACCTTGCGCCCCTTCACAAGGAAAAAGAGTGCAGTGTTGAGTTTTTACATTGTTGAATGAAAAAAAGGAAAATTACAATGTGTGAGCGCACTCTATGGCGCCGCTAAGGATAGTATTTTCGAAGGTCATCCATCTTGGTGTGAGGTAGTTGGTTACCCTCGCTATCTTGGAGATTGTATGCTATGGGTCTGCTTGCTTGAGTTGCCAAGTATGCGCCTACCATTTTGGTTGGAGCTTGCCCACCATCTTTGCATTTTGTTTTCTGATGAGCACCATATCTCCTATGTTAATTTGGCGGGGGTTCCCCTTCTTGCCTCGCCATCGGATAGTTTCAGCTTGATATAAGCAAAGGTTGTTGACTGCTTGGCATCTGAGTTCTTCTACAAGGTCTTTTGTTAACTGTTCTTTGTCGAGGGTGCTTGTTCCATCATTTGCGAAGGTCACTCTTGATGATTTGTGAGTGAGCTCTTCTGCGAGGATGGTTTCTTCTTTGAAGAGGAGTTTGAAGGGGGTGAATTTTGTTGCCCTCGACTTGGAGGTATTGTGTGACCATATGGCTAAGGTGAGTTCCTCTGTCCATTTTCCCTTGGGTCTATCGTGTAATCTTCTAGAGATGGCTTGGAGGATTATACCGTTTGCTCTTTCAATGAGGCCATTGGATTGAGGGTGTCTTACCGAGGTGAAGCACAACTTTGTTCATATCTGCATATAGAACTCCTTGAATACTTCGCTGTCCAATTGGGTTCTGTTTGAGTTCTCTTGGCACTCCGAAGCGGCATATGATTTGTTGCTAGAAGAATCTTTTGACAGTCAGCGAGGTTATTGTAGCTAGTGGCTTTGCTTCTATCCACTTGGTGAAGTACTTGACGGCAACCACCGTGTAGCGGAGGTTTCCTAGAGTGCTTGGTAATGGTCCGACTAGGTCCATTGCCCATCGCTGGAGAGGCCATATTGGGTAGATTAGGGTGGTTTGAGCCCTTGGTCTGTTTGAGTGCGTTGTAAAGAGTTGGCAACCTTCGCAAGGCTGCACTAGTGGGGCTGCGTCGTTGATTGCTGTTGGCTAGTAAAACCCTTGCCTAGGTCCGTTGTGGGAACCGCATGAACCCTCATGTATCTCCTTTAATAGTTGTTTTCCCTTGCTGGATGTGACACACTTGAGCAGTGGTGTTGTTACACTAGCCTTGTATAGTTCATCATTGATGATTCTATACCCTCATGTCCTCTGCCGCATCCTTTTTTTCTTCCTCTTTGGTTTCTAGTTCATGATATCCTTTGAGATAAGCCATTATGGGCGCTCTCCAGTCTTCGTTGTGTATTGCGTTGATGAGCTTTGGTGCTTTAATGTTTATGTGGTAGAACCGCCTAATCTAATACCTCCTAGGAGTACTTGTCTTCCATTAGACACTAAGTTCCTAGGAGAGTACACTAAACTACGCAGTTCCGTCGAGCACACCCCAAGGGAGAGCTCGAAAATCCACATTTTTCCATCAGGATCATAAATGAGAGAATAAAGCTTACAACATTCTTAAGTCATTTCTTACATCGCTTTATTATAGTACCAGAATATTATCTCAATTTATTATAACAATAGAATATAACAATGTTATTAGAGTTACAGAGGAAGCAGGATTAATTTAATGACATGGTGGAGCATTAACATAGTGGACATTTTATACAAGAGATGCTAGCAGATTTTACATCTTTTCTTATAAAAACCTTTAGTGAGGGTTATAAATAAACATTACGATCGTAGCGGGAAAGGAATCCTCACTGAGCCCCCCAAGAGGTTTACACACACAAGAGTCAGCTCTAAGCATCCTCCGATCACCTACAATAGGGGAATAAAACCCTGAGTACTAGATTGTACTCAGCAAGACTTACCCGACAGGAGGAAAATAAAAGACTCCAATGATATGCAAGGCTATCTGGCTTGTGGGTTATTGCATCTATGGAAGCATTACTAAATGTGTGTCCTTATATTCAATTTCATTAGAAGTCATCACTAGTTCATTAACTAACCATTCTATGTAAGCACATGTGCTACTTTCAAGCAGGTGGTAAGCAATCAGAACTATTTTACCATCTTTCATATTCCAGTTCTTACTACGGTGCTAGACCATAGCCAAGTCGGTACCGTCTCACAGAAATGGTGATTCACGAACCAATGTATCCCAGTTGGGTACTCCAAAACACACGCCTCGTTTGTACCCCAGGCATAAATAAGACCAACCCATTCCACTCCTGTAATGGGCTCCAGGTCCCCGTCCAAACTTGGAATCTATGCCCCCACACTTGAGACCCGATCTTAGTGTGGTGCTTAGACCTCCACCTTTCTTTGCCTCCAATCAATCAGTTCAGAAAGAGCTAGAACCCACGACAAGAGTGTAACGAGCCTTCCCGCTCCCATAAGAAAGTATGTGCTCAGGATAATAAGTCTGTGACTTGACTACCATCCATAGCAACGGGCAGTCCTCAATCGACACAGGCGGAACAAGTGCAATCCAAGCCTCGCTCGAATGCCTAATCAAGTCCAGATCCAAAGTACCATTCCACCTAGTCTCCAATTATCATTCATATATATTGCTTGTGACAGTAACAATAATATCTTTCCTATCTCTCATGAGTGATAGGTAATCACTCGACTTCTACCGGATCCTATAGCATATCAATCTACATGATCCTGACATGCTAGTAGGACTCATAGGATAAGGATATATATGCAAGTGATTTTCATTCAACTCCTTAAAACTTAATGCACAAGCATAAGATAAAGTGCAGAATAATAGGGGTTATGCATCGGGGCTTGCCGAGGTAAGATATAACCAAAAGTTAGCATTCTATCATAGTGACACGATCATCAAGGCATCATCTTTTTTGCTACTTCAGTTGACTCCATGATCCATCGTTGTTCCTATTATGATATACGTGGATGCAACACAGAAAACGTAATTAACCAACAGCAACTCACTCTTAAAATATGATTACGCTCTGCAAGCTAACGAGATAACTTTAATGACTAACGTGCTAGTCTACATATCCTTATTGTCGAATAAGTCATTGTTTCCCAACAAGTGTTTTAGTTCTACAAACCCAAGGTGTTTTGGTATTTTATTGATTAAATATATATTTTTGAACTAGGGCTCATTTAGCTACCTTAGCAAACTAATTATTATGGAGCTCCAAAAATTACAGTGAGCAACAAATAATGTTTGGAATTTACTGTGAAAATTTTAGAGCCAACACTATCACTAATTTATCACAAAAATTCCTTCAAGTTTATATCTTAACAATATTAAGCATCTTAAATTAATTAGATAACTCCTAAAAATATTATAAAACTATGTGAACAAAGTATACTAGCAGATAGATCACGATTTTAGGAACCTAAGAAAATTGGTTTCACAATTTTTAGTTAACTACATAATTTTATACTGAATTTACAAGTTTACCTTAGAAACTAAATTAAAATTGCATTAGAAAAAGAAAAGGGCAGGCGGCAACCCATTCTAGCCCAGCGCAAGTCACGTGTGCGCCGTGATGGCCCAGCATGGCCCAAGGCCGTGGGTGCCTGCGTGCGTTGGCCATTTTGCAGAAAGGCCCTTGAGCTTTCTGAGATTAATACAACTGCTATGCGCACTATTCCTACCGTCAGTAACTTTGCACCCAAACCTTCAAATGTTTTTGCTGTTACCACAGGGAGGTCCCTGGGATCCCCACACATGTCGGTGCGGCACCCGACGGCACAAGGCGGTTACACCAGGCAAACTAGGCTCTCTACAACAGAATTAAGGGACCGACCACCATCTACATCTAAATGTGCAAGTATGGGTGGCGGTTAGGGACTCGGAGGCGCACTATCGCGGGCTGTAGCAGCGAGTGGCTATCCACAATGGCGGTGCAACTATTCTGGCGAGCCTACCTACGCTTGGTAGAGTAGAAGTGGTGGATAAGCATTAGTGGCACACCGTGGTGTATGCCCTACTAACGGTTGAAGTAGGGGAGCGCTGCGACAGTATGGCCACGTGTGACCGAGCGAGGCAGCGGTGCTCTACGATGGACACCAGCGCGTCACCCACCGACGATGAGCACCCTAGCCAAAATAACGTGAGCAGTGGATGGAAGGAGTCATGGCGAACTTAGGGTTACGAGCAATTGAACTGTTACCACTCCTCAAGGCCTTACCCCCAACCCTCTGGTCATGGTGGCAGCGAGCAAAAATCCAAAATTGGCCATGGCTAGACCACCGCTGGACCCGACAAGAGTGGGGCGTCTAACTAACTTCCTCTGCTTCTCACTAACCCGAGGATTTGAGCTGGCAAGCTTTGAGTTGGTTATTATGAAGGGAAGAGGGCGGCGCATCACCCCTGCTACCTCACATGACATGACTCCATCAGAGGTGACCCGGCCATGACCCGACAGGGTACGACAACACGAGGACATGGCCGCATGAGCGAGGGCAATAGGCACATCGGGTAGTGCTAAATGGAGCCAAGATGTGTACCAACACGCGGGGCACTTGAATGCGATAGCCGGGCCCAAGCGACTCACCGGTATCGGCTAGCGGAACAGGGCGAATCAGGGAGGCATCACCGTCGCCCTGAAGCTGGGGTCGGCTGACCCAGACATAGTGGGCGGTGGCACAGGCTCATGGTAGGTGAGATGTAGGGTAGGGCAAAAGCCATGTCAACACGGCGACAACGGACATGACCTTGGCTCGACCCTGCACGTGGCTCAGCGGACATAGTGGTGCACGCATGCAGTGACTATGGGGCACATAGCAACCGTATTGCAACAACGCCTCACCACGTGACTGCGCAGTGGCTGCACTGGCGTAGCGCAGTGCCAACCCTTGCAGAGGTACGCACAGCAGCACGACAGCGAGGTGGGACCACTAGGCTGGCCTTGGCCAACCCACGGCCAGACCGGCCGACCAGGGTCAGCACCGTGGCGTGCGGAACGTCGCTAGCCACGCGACGTCGAGCGGCCATGCAGGGTGACCCTGTGCCCGAGGCAAGCATATGACGTGCACGAATTTTAAAGCAAAGCAAAGTATGTCGATCATCTCAACCGAAGTTCAACCAATCCTATTAACCTAAAGTGGACACTACTAGCTAGGTAGCGGAGTAATTGCCATGACCTGAGAGCAACTAGAGAGGGAGATAAAAGGATGCTAACTTGGGTTCTTCGCTGGAGTGTTGGTTCATGAACAGGGTGCCAACAACATAGTTAACAACGTGTTCCAATGAAGTTTGGGCAATTTTTACGAGAGCAACGTGACATCCAACACAACTTCAACCTAAGCCATGCTCAAGCACTCGCTTTGATGCAATCAACAATACCAAAACATGCAGCTTATGTTTAAACATTTTTTTAGAAATTAAATGTCAAAATAGCATTGTCTTACTACTTTTCCATACTTAGAAAAGTTAAGGATTCAATTCAAACTAACAGCCATTAACACTTTTGTTACAATTTTTAAAAGGCCTAAACCCTATTAACTATTACCAACAAGTATTTCATGCAATAGTCCACACCTTATACTAACCCATAGAAACAAAATATTTAAGCACCATTTAACTATTTTGCTTAATATAATTCACCAAAAATGGTATATTACACAATAGTTCAAGTGTTTGCCGACTTAACGAAAAGAGCTTATCTTAACGTCAAATTTGATTTTCGACCTCCCAAAACACTAGTTAACAACATCTATTTTCTAAAAGTTAAAGTTGCCTTTCCATCAACTAAACTTGTACTTAAATTTTTATTTTAGTACTAAATACAAGTTATGTTTGATCCATCAACTAAACTTGTACTTCAATTTTTATTTTAGTACTTCAATTTTCTAAAAGTTAAAGTTGCCTTTCCATCAACATCTATTCATAGAAATTGTTTTCCGCCCCACGTGTGTTATAAATTTTTAAAATCCAAAAACTTGTTAAGCTAATCCATCTTGGTCCTAAATTTTGGTGTTAAACAAGCTCATAACACCAGGGGTGTTACAATCTTCCCCCCTTAAAAGAATCTTGTCCCGAGATTCAAAACAAGAATCCAAAAGGGAAAATGCGATTACACTTCGTAGATCTAAAATTACACGGAAGATTACACGATGTCGAACACTAAACCACACAAGGATTTAGAGATACATGGTTAAGAGCAACCTAGTACAACCAAGGCTTAATCCAGAAGTTGAGATAGACGAGGAAAATGGAGAAACAACAAGAAAATCATTATCCAAAACATGGTGTATGCCCAATAGATCCAGAAATAGGAGACTGAGAACTCAAACATCGTGAACCCTAAGACCAAACTACCCAACGGTAGACTTGAACTTCTTTGACAAAAACCAAATCCCTTCTTCTTAGATTACACAATCACCTCTGACTGACGAACCTAGTTCCTTGAATGATGACTAGATCTTGTATCTCTGCTTGGGATTTGAGGGGATGGGTATGAAGAAGGAGAGCACAGGCCAAGGGCATCTTATAGTGGTGAACAGAGGTGGGAAGAGCGTTAGCCATGGTGCGCTCCCTGCACGAGCCTAAGTGGAGGGAGGAAAAAGGAGAGAAGAGGAGGTTCGCTCGATGAGGGAGGCGTGCGGCGGCCATATCCCCAAAAGGGGAAAATAGGAGGGGGTCCGGTATGAGGACAAGCGCAAGGATCAAGAGCCGATAGGATGCCAAAAAAAGAGAAATGCACAGCGCACACGTATGATGGATGTGGCATAAAGCCATGGTTACGCAAGAACAGGTGAAAGCTCTAGTTTGGTTTTGGTTAATTGATGAAACCCTAAGTGCTAACCTAGTTTATCAAGATGATTATGAGATAGGTAGCACTACTACAAGTGATGAAGCAATGGCTGAGATCATGACAATGGTGATGGTCAAATGCTTAAACTTGGAAAAGAAGAAAGAGAAAAACAAAAGGCTCAAGGCAAAGGTATAAAATGTAGGAGCCATTTTGTTTTAGTGATCAAGACCCTTAGTGAGTGTGATCACATTTAAGATAGATAGCTGTACTATTAAGAGGAGTGAAACTCGTATCGAAATACGGTTATCAAAGTGCCACTAGATGCTCTAATTCATTGCATATGCATTTAGGATCTAGTGGAGTGCTAACACATGTGCACAAGGTGATACACTTGGTGGTTAGCACATTTGAGCAAGGGTGAAGAAGACAGAGGAGATGCCAACATCGATCAAGTGACCGAACGCTGGATCTGAATGCACCGGACGCTGACTGCCTGCGTCCGGTCGCGCTGACTTGGTGGTACAGTAGCTAGGGTATACCACCGGACGCTGGGCTGTGTCCGGTCAAGGTGGACCGGACGCGTCCGGTCAAGGAAAAATGGATTTGGACCCTTACTGTACTCGATCGGACGCTGAGGCTCTAGCGGCCGATCAGTTTAGCCGGAGCGTCCGGTCAGCACTTAGCCGTTGTGATCTAACGGTTCAATTTTTACTCAGAGTGACACGTGGCATAAATCAGGGGACCAGACGCTGAGTCTAGGGTCCGGTTGGTATGACCGGAGTGTCCAGTCAGAGCGCGTTTTGCCCAGTGAAGGGGTATAACGGCTCTATTCCATGGGGGCTTCTATTTAAGCCCCATAACCGGTTGTAGCTCCAACTCTTGCACATTTTCATTGACATAGCAACCTTGTGAGCTTAGACAAAACACTCCCACTCATCTCCATCATTGATCCATCATCTTTGTGAGATTGGGAGAGAATCCAAGTGCATTGCTTGAGTGATTGCATCTAGAGGCACTTGGTATTCGTGTTGTGCTGTGGATTTTGCTTGTTACTCTTGGTGGTTGCCACCACCTAGACGGCTCGGTGCAGCGGTGGAGGATCGGCATGAGTTGGTGATTGTTCATGGCCACCTTCGGTGATTGTGAGGGGAGTTGTACCTTCCCGGCGGAGTGCCGAAAGGTAACTCTAGTAAATTGCTCATGTCATTGAGTTACCTCACTTGTGTGTAGGTTCTTGTGGTGTCCAATCGTGTGGACGAGGCTTGTGAAACACCTCTTAGCCGCCGAACCACCAAGTGTTGGTCGACACAATGGGGACTAGCGTGTTGGCAAGCACATGAACCTCGGGAGAAAAATCGGTTGTCTCTTGTCATTTGCATTCTCCCGGTGATTAGCTTAATCTTCATCTTGTGATTGGTTCATCCCCTACACGGCAGTATAATCACCCTACTCACTTATTTACATTCTTGCAAACTAGTTGATACAAGCTCTTTAGTGTAATTAGAATTGAGAGCTTGCTTTATTATTTACATTCATCTAGTTGAGCTCTTTAGAGTAGCAAGATTGAGAGCTCGTAGTGAGTAGTTACATAGCAAGTTTGGGTGCCTAAGTAATCGTTGCAACTAGAATTGTTGGATAGGTGGCTTGCAACCCTTGTAGAGCTAGAGCAAGTTTGCATTACGCTAATTATCATACTAATCAAATTGCTCTAGTTGACTTGTAGATTCTTAAATAGGCTATTCACCCCCCTCTAGCCATATTAGGACCTTTCAAGTGGTATCAGAGCCGTGGTCACCATTTGATTAAAGGCTTAACAACCTCGGTGTCACATTATGGCTCAAGTTGTGTTCAACCATGTGGGGGGCAAACCATCATTCTTTGATGGCACATGCTATGATTATTGGAAGAGAAAAATGAGAATGTATCTTGGTTCAATTAATGATCAAGTATGGGAAGTGACCGAGAATGACTATGCTATCATTGATCCCGATGATCCAACCAATCAAGATAAGATCAACAAGCAATGCAACACAATGGCTCTCAACACCATATACAATGCCATTGATTCCAAGGTGTTTGAGCAAATCAAGGATTGTGAAAGAGCAAATGTGGTGTGGAAGAGATTGGAGGAAACATATGAGGGCACACTGGCGGTGAAGAGTGCCAAGTTATATATTCTCAAGGACAAGTTGACAAGCTTCAAGATGAAGGAAGATGAGAGCATTCCGGAGATGTTCCATCGATTACAAGTGATTGTCAATAACTTGAAGGCTTTGGGAGAGAAGATCAAGGATGATGATGTCTCTCATCGATTCTTGATGTGCCTACCTTCAAGGTTTGAGATGTTGAGATTGCTTATCATAAGAGGAGGATTAAAGGATATCACCCCCAACCAAGTACTAGGTGATGTCATGACACAAGAGACATACTATGTGGAATGGGAGGGGGATGACAAGGATGACAAGAAGGAAGAAGAAGACAAGAAGAAGAAGAAAAGCATAGCATTCAAGGCTAGCTCATCATCATCAAAGAACAAGGGCAAGTCCAAGAAAGAATCAAGTGATGATGATGATCTTAGTGATATTGATGATGAAGCTATGGCTCTCTTTGTGCGCAAGATGGGAAAATTCATGAAGAAGAAGGGCTATGGTGCAAGAAAGAGAAGAGATCACACCAAGAAGAAAGAGTATGTGAGAAGATGCTACAATTGCAAGAGCCCCGATCAAGTAGTAGCAAATTGTCCATACAATAGTGACAATGATGAGGATGAGAAGAAGAAGCACAAGGAGGATAAGAAAGAAAAGAAGGAGAAGAAGGAGAAGAGAATGACCTTTTAAAAGAAGAAAAAGGGTGGAGGCTATGTAGTCACATGGGATAGTGATGGCTCATCGGATAGTGATAGCTCTAGTGATGATGACAAGAAATCTATCAAGAGAGCACTAGCAAGCATCGCCATCAACAACAAGCCCTCCATCTTTGACACTCCATCGACGTGCCTCATGGCAAAACCTACCAAGGTAAAATATGATGTGAGTGATGATGATGGATGTGAAAGTGATGCTTGTAGGAGTGATGATGATGATGAGGAGTACTCCAAGGAGGAGCTCATGGACATGTGTGAGAAAGTGCATACTTGCTTTGAGATGAAGAGAAAGGAGTGTAAGGAATTCAACAAGAAAGTCAAATTTCTTAAGCAATCCCTTGATGAGCTCAATGCCACTCATGAGAGGCTAATGGAAGCCCATGAGAAGCTTGGCAAAGCTCACTCTAAGCTTGAAAAGGCTCACTCCTCTCTCATTGAGCAAGTCAAAGTGAAGGAAGCCAAGAAGGAGCAAGTGATCATAACATGTGATGTGGGACTAACATGTGATCTTATTGATGAATCTTTTCATGAACCCATTATTGTTGCTCCTACTAACACTTCTTGTAGCACAATCATTACTACTCCACCTATGAACGATACATCACTCATGCCTTAGGCAATGCCTATGGTGGAGAAGCCCACTTGCTAAAGTGCTTGGGTAGCCAAAGATTTTCTCTCAACAAAGAGGGATTAGGCTATACCCCCAAGAAGGGCAAGGCGGCCTTTGTCACTCCCAAAGCTAGCTTTGTGAAGGGCAATGGTCGGTTTTGCAATAGATGCAAGCAAGTTGGGCATATAGAGCAAAATTACAAGACCAACAAGAACAAGCTACCTAATGTATTCTCAATCAAATTTGATTCTTGTTACATGCTTTATAAGGGTGCCAATGGTGTGAAGGCTAAGTTCATTGGTACACCAATTGTGGGCCCAAAGAAGAAGGCCATTTGGGTACCAAAGTCCTTGGTGACTAACCTACAAGGACCCAAGCAAGTTTGGGTACCTAAAAAGATTTGATCTTCTTTTGTAGGTAAATTATAAAGCCGGAGGAAGACATTGGGTGCTTGATAGTGGGTGCACACAACACATGACCGGTGATTCAAGAATGTTCAATTCAATCAATGAAAGCAAGAGCAATGGGATTGATAGTATCACATTTGGTGACAATGGCAAAGGCAAGGTCAAAGGGCTTGGTAAGATTGCAATATCCAATGATTTGAGCATTTCCAATGTGCTATTAGTAGAGAGCTTGAACTTTAACCTATTGTCGGTAGCTCAATTATGTGATCTTGGTTTCAAGTGCATATTTGGTGTGGATGATGTAGAGATCATAAGTATACTAGCCATATTAGGACCTTTCAACAGGGTACTAGCAGACCCTGACACCAACGGCGTCCGTAGGGCATGCAACAATAGTGATTGGTGTGCGTAGCGTGGTCGAGCGGGACACAGGGCTTGGAACATGACGTCCACTCAGGCTTTTTCAATCACTCCCTACTACCCGAGGGTTAACTTTTCCTTGTTGCTCTTCTTTTCCTTGACCACAATAGGCACCAACCTTTTGCATGAACTGAGATCGCAACATACATGCTTCCTCCAAAACCTCATTCTCTTGTTTACTTTAGGAGAACACTATTTTATCAACCTGTTGTGAATTTCCTGTTTGAACACTCGAATATTTCCAAGAAGAATATTTTGTATCAAGAGCGGTTTGGTGGTGTAACTTGGCAAAGGTACTTGGTCACAACCTCGATACCAGCATGTGCCAAGCAGCATCACCATGTGGCAGCTGTTCCATAGGGGCCCTTGGTTTCGTCGCAACACCATTAGCTATTAACCAGGCAACTATTACCAACTTACATGCAATGAAGGCGGTGGGGTCATAGACCATAGAATCAGAAGAGTATTACAAGGGAAGATTCAAACAACAAGGGTTCCTTTTGCAACAAGGGACAAGGAATTCAAATCCCATAATGGATTTGATTTAAAGAGATTCAAGTGCTCTGCTGGGACATCCACAATTAGTTGATATAGTGTCCTATGTTATCCCATCATGGCCGATCTGCTGGCATCTGAATGGTTGCTCTCTTGTAACCCACTTAACATCATCCTTGAAAACCCTAAGCAGTCTAATAAGACCTAAGGGTAGATGGGCACAATAAACACAACAAAATAAATGAAATGCACATTCCAAACATCCTTATATAGCTACAACATACATGCATTCACTCTCCCATTGTTGACACATCGTTCACCTTCCTTACGACCAGATGATCTCAACAACTACGGATGAAATACAATGTAAATATTACAATATCGGAGGACAGCGATGAAAGGCACCACTAACTACGGGTACATCTCCCTAGGGCAACTAATCTACTTTGTTGGACCGCACATCTTCATTCCCGGGCTCGGCGGATTCTTTTACCGCCCTGACTATGGATCTGCCTCCTCTCTTGGTAGTGGCTGAGTGAGGGGAAGCAAGGGCTCTACTTCTGACACTTCTGAGGGTGGGGGTGATGGTAGTACTAGAACACCGGTTCTCCTTTCCATCGGGTGGATAGGGATTCCCTCTAAGATCAAGGAATCCTGCCTTTCAGCAGCCAGCGTCCTCCGCTTGGCCCTGGTGACAAGGTAGGCCTCTCCCAACTAATGGGCATGCCAATCTTTAGCCTCCTTTAGGGCTTTCGACATGGCAGTCTCCTGACTCTCTACGGCTGCCACACTAGCATGCGCTTCAGCAAGCTGCACCTAGAGCATCCTGGAGAAGATCTTGGCTTCCTCGGCTCACCGGAGGCACTTCCTCAGCTTCGAGGCTTGCCGGTCATACTGCTCATCCAGAGCAAGCAGGTACATGGTCAAGTGCACCACGGTTGGACTGTCTTCTTATGCATCCCACCCTTGCAAAAGCCTCCATGCGAGCCCTCCATACCCGTTGATTCTTTTCCAGAGGTGGAAAGAACATCATGGGGGTATGAGCAATGGGCTCTTCATAGATCTGGCAAAGGTGCCGCAAGGCTTTGTGGGCCACAACTTGGTAGGTGTCGATGAAACGAAACCCGGTTGTGGTCACATTCTAGGCTTCAGTGATGTCGGGAAACTCCTCACTCTTCCTAATATAGACGATAACTTCACACCGCTCAGTGCCATGCTTTTCATACTCATGGCCCTCATACTCGGGATGATCCTTGACCCTGAGTTTTTGTAGGGTGGCATATAGGATTTTGGGAAAACCCTTAGTGTTCAAGCAGTAACTGCTAACCTAGGCTCCTACCATCCCTAGCGGTGGTTGCAAAGGAGGATTGAGCGAAAAGCTTGCTCAAGAGGAAGGGCTATGTCGACAAAAGATGCTCGATAGTCCTCCGAGGGGTATCCCATGAAGGTAGATTGATCGGTGGAGGTGCGAGTAATCAGGAACCAGATGGTGACACAAGGCATAGAGACATTAATTTAGATAGGTTCGGGTCGTCTGATCAACGTAATACCCTATGTCCTGTGTCTTTGGTGTATTGTATTGAATATGAGATGTATGTCCATGTCGACTAGGGGACCCCTGCCTCTCCTTATATACTCTGGAGGGGTAGGGTTACAAGGAAAGTATCCTATTTGGTACTATACAATATCTTGCGGTGCACGTCGACCAGTGCCATGCACGCCTTTATCTTTTGGGCTAGGCCACCTCTGATGGTGTAGCCTATGTCTTGTCTTATGGATACCAAGGGCCTTATCACCACAGCTAGTCCCCAAGCCTGACAGTAGGTGACGTAGTCACATGGTGCCAGGGTCACAAATTAGAAGAAAGGCAGAAGATCGGCCAAGCAGGCAACCAGTCCACGAGCAGAGCCCTAAATTGAAAAGCACACATTCATTGCAAGGTGAAGTGTGCCCACTTAGTCCCCGAGCCTACTGGAAGATGAAGAATGAATCTTGTAGCAGGGTCAAAGAAAAAGAAGTCTAAAAGCTTGCCGACATCGTCTGATATGTGTGTATTAAGACCCTAGACATGCTGCCCAAGATTAGCACCCTGATCCGAACAGCATGGAGCAGCTTGATAGCTCACCGATGAGACATAGCAAGATCCGACCACCAAGGAAGTCCTCAACTTAGCTAGCAATGTTTGAGCACTGAGGAGTCTCCGGCGTAGCTGGCGATGTCTGAGCACCGAGGAGTCCCCAACATAGCAGGCGATGTCCGAGCACCGAGGAGTCCCTGGCATAGCTGGTGATGTAGCACGAGTGATGAACTATCCGGTCAACTGGTTGGCGGCGAAGTGAGCATTGAGTAGAAGCGACCAGTAAACAGTCCGATCAACTGATCAGCGACAAAGTCCATGAACCTAGCGGTCCGACCAGTTGATCGGTGGAGAAGTCCGAGCACCAGGTGGCCTGATCACCTAGACAATGATCCTACAATACAAATATGTAGAACAGGTAGTACATGATGTAAAAATATATGAACTCCAAAGAAAAATCAGCAGTGGTGATGAAATAGCGTATGCAGCTCAGCAATCAGTTGGTGTGAACACCTTGTGTTATTCTGAAGATGTATTTATATTTAATACGAACCACTCGACCAGTTAGTGTGTAGCTAAGTCTCTAGCCCTAGCTAGCCCGTTAACCATAACGCGGAGCGCAGAGCCCGTGTGCGTGTAGGAAAACAAAGCGTCGCTAAGGAGCCGTTGCCGACCACCTAGAACGCAGAGGGCAGATGCTCGTGCACGTGTAGGGAGGAGCCGGAGATAGGGCTGGCTCTAAGGACATCCAAGCATCAACATGACTATTTGGGGGTTCGCCTTAGGCTTAGCTGTATGTCATCTTTAAGATGGTATCCATGAAAGAAAATAGTTTGGAGAGCAAAAATGGAAAAAACAGCTCGAAGAAATATTATGTCGATATACAAAGATTGGAGAATATTTAAAAAAATATTAAAGCGTGACTTAGCTTTAGATAGAATGTCTGGTCGGCGGCGTATGGTGTTATCTGGTCGACGATGTGGGCAGCTCGGTTAGCGGCTCGCTTGACGGCTAGAACGAAGTTGATCTCATGTTGGAGTAGGACGGACGTAATCGGAGCTTGGCGGTGTTAATCCACGTATGAAGACATGCGTCGTGGTTGTCGAAGTATGTCGACGCGATCAGCCAAGTTGCCACAAAAGATGTTGATCTTGAGTTACGCCATCAAGTTCACTAGGGATCAGCGCGCACGAGCCCCACGGTGGGCGCCAACTATCGATAAAAGATGCTCGACAGTCCTCCGAGGGGTATCCCACGAAGGTAGATTGATTGGTGGAGGTGAGTGTAATCAGGAACCGGATGGTGACACAAGGCGTAGAGACAGTGATTTAGACAGGTTTGGGCCATCTGATCGACGTAATACCCTACGTCATGTGTCGTTGGTGTATTGTATTGAATATGATATGTATGTCCATGTTGACTAGGGGACCCCTGCCTCTCCTTATATACTCTAGAGGGGTAGGGTTACAAGTAAAGTATCCTATTTGGTACTATACAATATCTTGCGGTGCACGTCGACCAGTGCTGTGCACGCCTTTATCTTTTGTGCTGGGCCACCTCTGTTGGTGCGGCCTATGTCTTGTCTTGTGGATACCGGGGGTCATACCCCCATAGGCTAGGTGAGCTAGAGTTCACAGAGTGGTGGTACCAATGGCTAGTCTAGGCCCTACTTATAATGGCAGAGCGGTCAGTGGTCCTGGCGCAGTCCACCAAGGTTCCTACGCAGGATCACTACAAATGAATCGACAAATTTTTTTTGCGCGTTCGAGGCGAGCGATGTCCGAGGCCATTAATGACTAGTACAAGTGCAGGGCAAGGGTCCGACAAGAGCGCAGAAAGGAGTACAGAGAGGCATGGGTCACCGCAGATGTGAACCACTGGCGAACGCGAAGCACGAAGCCACAGTTCAGTTGTAACTCCTAAACAGGGACGAGTCAGTTGTGCACCATATGACTCGCGTGAGATCTATGCAGAGCGCATCTACTAGCAATATGGTCACGATGACTAAAGCAGTACCAGCGCGACTGATTTAAAGATCGTATATTGTGCGAGAGTTATTCCACTGGAGAAAGCCTAGTTAAAACTATTCCGGATGCTTCACCATAGCAATAGGGCTACTTATATATTTCATAGTTAAATGCCCTAACTTTTTGCGAAAATAGGTTGTCAAATTTTAGTTTAGAAGAGGATTTTGAAGCATTATTTCCTCATTTATGCTCTGATACCACTTGTGGCAGAACCGCCTAATCTAATGCTTCCTAGGAGTACTTGTCTTCCAATGAGACACTAAGTTCCTACGAGAGGACACTAAACTACGCAGTTCCGTCGAGCACACCCTAAGGGAGAGCTCGAAAATCCATATTTTTCCATCAGGATCATAAATGAGAGAATAAAGCTTACAACATTCTTACTTCTTACATCATATTATTACAGTACCAGAATATTACCTCAATTTATTATAAAAGTGGAATATAACAATGTTATCAGAGTTACAGAGGAAGCAAGATTAATTTAATGACATGGTGGAGCATTAACATAGTGGACATTTTATACAAGAGATGCTAGCAGATTTTACATCTTTTCTTATAAAAACCTTTAGTGAGGGTTATAAATAAACACTATGATTGTAGCAGGAAAGGAATCCTCTCTGAGCCCCCTAGGAGGTTTCCACACATAAGAGTCAGCTCTAAGCATCCTCCGATCACCTGCAACAGGGGAATAAAACCCTGAGTACTTGATTGTACTCAGCAAGACTATCCGACAGGAGGAAGATAAAAGACTCCAATGATATGCAAGCCTATCTGGCTTGTGGGTTATTGTATCTACGGAAGCATTACTAAATGTGCGTCCTTATATTCAGTTTCATTAGCAATCATCATTAGTTCATTAAATAACCATTCTATGTAAGCACATGTGCTACTTTCAAGCAGGTGGTAAGCAATTAGAACCATTTTACCATCTTTCATATTCCAGTTCTTACTACGGTGCTAGACCATAGCCAAGTCGGTACTGTCTCAAAGAAATGGCGATTCATGAACCAATGTATCCCAGCTGGGTACCCCAAAACACATGCCCCATTTGTACCCTAGGCTCAAATAAGACCAACCCATTCCACTCCTATCATGGGTTCTAGATCCCCGTCCAAACATGGACTCTAAGCCCCCACACTTGAGACCCCGTCTCAGTATGGTGCTTAGACCTCCACCTTTCTCTGCCTCCAATCAGTCAGTTTGGAAAGAGCTGGAACCCACGACAATAGCGTAACGAACCTTCCCACTCCCATAAAAAAGTATGTGCTCAGGATAATAAGTCTAAGACCTGACTATCATCCACTGCAATAGACAGTCCTCAATTGACACAGGCAGAACAAGTGCAATACGAGCCTCGCTCGAATGCCTAACCAAGTCTAGATCCAAAGTACTATTCCACCTAGTCTCCAATTATCATTCATATATATTCCATGTGACATTAACAATAATATCTTTCCTATCTCTCATGAGTGACAAGTAATCACTCGACTTCTACCGGATCCTATAGCATAGCAATCTACATAATTCTGACATACTAGTAGGACTCATAGGATAAGGATATATATGCAAGTGATTTTCATTCAACTCCTTAAAACTTAATGCACAAGCATAAGATAAAGTGCATAATAATAGAGGTTATGCATTGGGGCTTGCCTGGGTAAGATATAAACAAAAGTTAGCATTCCATCATAGTGACATGATTATCAAGGCATCATCTTTTCTGCTACTTCAGTCGGCTCCATGATCCATCGTTGTTCCTATTATGATATACATGGATGAAACGTACAAAACGTAATTAACCAATGACAACTGGAACTCTTAAAATACGATTATGCTCCGCAAGCTGACGAGCTAGCTTTAATGACTAACGTACTAGTCTACGTATCCATGTTGTCGAATAAGGCATTTTTCCCAACAAATGTTTTAGTTCTACAATCCCAAGGTGTTTTGGTATTTTATTGATTAAATATATATTTTTGAACTAGGGCTCATTTAGCTACCTTAGCAAACTAATTATTATGGAGCTCCAAAAATTACAGTGAGCAACAAATAATGTTTGGAATTTACTGTGAAAATTTTAGAGCCAACACTATCACTAATTTATCACAAAAATTCCTTCAAGTTTATATCTTAACAATATTAAGTATCTTAAATTAATTAGATAACTCCTAAAAATATTATAAAACTATGTGAACAAAGTATACTAGCAGATAGATCCTAATTTTAGGAACCTAAAAAAATTAGTTTCACAATTTTTGGTTAACTACATAATTTTATACAAAATTTACAAGTTTACCTTAGAAACTAAATTAAAATGCATTAGAAAAAGAAAAGGGCCGGCAGCAACCCATGATGGCCCAGCACGGCCCAAGGCCGGGGTGGCCACGCATGTTGGCCGTTTTGCTAAAAGGACCTTGAGCTTTTAGAGATTAATATGACCGCTATGCGTACTATTCCTACCATCAGTACCTTTACATCCAAACCCTCACATGTTTTTGCCTTTACCATAGGGAGGTCCCTAGGATCCCCGCACGTGCCAGCATGGCGGTCGATGCCACAAGGCGGTTATGCTGGGCAAACTAGGCTCTCTATGATAGAATTAAGGGACCGACCACCATCTACATCTAAATGTGTAAGGATGGGTGGCGGTTAGGGACTCGGAGGTGCACTGTCATGGGCTACAGCGGCGAGCAGCTATCTACATCGGCAGTGCGACTGTTTCGGTGAGCCTACGTACGCTTGGTAGAGTAGAAGTGGCGGATAAGCATTAGTGGCTCACCGTGGTGTATGCCCTACTGATGGTTGAAGTAGGGGGGCGCTGCGATGGTCTGGCCACATGGGACCAAGCGAGGCAGCGGTGCTCTACGATGGACACCAACGCGTCACCCCACCGACGATGAGCACTCTAGCCAAAATAATGCGAGCAACGGATGGAAGGAGTCACAGTGAACTCAGGGTTATGAGCAATTGAACTGTTACCACTCCTCAGGGCCATAACCCCAACCCTCTGGTCACGGCGGCGCACATGACCGGCGGTGAGCAAAAATCCAAAATTGGCATCTAACTAACTTCCTCTGCTTCTCACTAACCACCGCTTGACCCGACAAGAGTGGGGCGTCTAACTAACTTCCTCTGCTTCTAACTGACACAAGGAATTGATCTGGGAAGCTTTGAGTTGGTTATTATGAAGGGAAGAGGGCGACGCATCGTAACCCGGCCATGACTTGATAGGGTACGACAACATGAGGACATGGTCGCATGAGTGAGGGCAACAGGCGTGTCGAGTATGCTAGACTAAGCCAAGAGGTGTGCCAGTACGCGGGGCACTTGAATGCGGTAGCCAGGCCCGAGCGGCTCACCGGCGTCGGCTAGTGGAACAAGGCGAATCAAGGAGGCATCACCGTCACCCTAAAGCTAGGGTCGACTGACCCTGATGTGGCGGGCGGTGGCACGGGCTCGCGGTAGGTGAGACGTAGGGTAGGGCGACTACCACGTTGACACGACGACAATGTCCACGACCTTGGCTCGACCCCACGCGTGGCTCAACGAACACGGTGGCGCACGCATGCAGCGATAGTGGGGCACACAACAACATTATTGCGATGATGCCTTGCCTCGAGACCGCGCAGCGGCTGCACTGGCGTAGCATAGTGGCAACCCTCCGGCACGTGTAGCGGAGCACATAGTAGCACGGCAGTGAGGTGGGACAGTAGCGCGATGGCCAATGGCTACAGGGTGATGATAGCGGCCCGCTGGGCTAGCCTTGGCCAACCCATGGCCAGACCGGCCGACCGAGGTCAGCACCACAGCGCATGGAACGTGGCCAGCCATGCGACGCCGAGAGGCCACACGAGGTGACCGTGTGCCCGAGCCAAGCATATGACGTGCATGAATTTTAAAGTGAAGCAAATGATGCTGATCATCTCAACCGAAGTTCAACCAATCCAACTAACCTAAAGTCGACACTACCAGCTAGCTAGCGGAGCAATCGTCATGACCCGAGAGCAACCAGAGAGGGAGATAAAATGATGCTAACTCGGGTTCATCGCTAGAGTGTCGGTTCATGAACAGGGTGCCAACAACATTGTTAACAACGTGTTCCAACGAAGTTTGGGCAATTTTTACGAGAGCAACGTGACATCCAACACAACTTCAACCTAAGCCATGCTCAAGCACTCGCTTTGATGCAATCAACAATGCCAAAACATGCAGCTAGTGTTTAAACATTTTTGTTAGAAATTCAATGTCGAAATAACATTGTCTTACTACTTTTCCATACTTAGAAAAGTTAAGGATTCAATTCAAACTAACAGCCATTAACACTTGTTATAATTTTTAAAAGGCCTAAACCCTATTAACTATTACCAAAAAGTATTTCATGCAATAGTCCACACCTTATACTAACCCATAGGAGCAAATTATTTAGGCACCATTTAACTATTTTGCTCAATATAATTCACCAAAAATGGTATTTTATATAATAGTTCAAGTGTTTGCTGACTTAACGAAAATAGCTTATCTTAACTTCAAATTTGATTTTTGAGCTCCCAAAACACTAGTTAACAACATCTATTTTCCAAAAGTTAAAGTTGCATTTCCATCAACTAAACTTGTACTTCAATTTTTATTTTAGTACTAAATACAAGTTATGTTTGATCCTTGTTCATAGAAAATGTTTCCGCCTCACGTGCGTTATAAATTTTTAAAACCCAGAAACTTGTTAAGCTAATCCTTCTTGGTCCTAAATTTTGGTGCTAAGCAAGCTCGTAACACCAAGGGTGTTACAGTTTAGTTCTATCGAGGTTTGATTGATGACCTCGTAGAAAACATCTGAGGGTAAGGTGATCCCTTGAGCTACGGTTTTTGCTAGTTCATTAGCCTCGCTATTCTCTGATCTCGGGATTGGTTTGGTTGTGATTCCTAGGAAGAAACCCTTGATCTTACGGACTATGTGCAGGTACTTTTGTAATTCGAGATCTATAGCTTTGAAGCTTTTCTCAATGTGGTTGGAGGTGACCTAGGAGTCGGTTTTGATGATTGCTTGCCTTACTGAGAGTGCGTGGAGCTTTGATAGAGCCAGTATGATTACTTTGTATTCTATGATGTTGTTTGTGCATTGGAATTCTAGCCTTGCTGCATATCTGAGTTTGATATCGGACGGTGAGGTTAAGATTGCCGCTATTCTAGCTCCCGCTGACCCCCATGCTCCGTCTGTGTGCACTGCCCATATTGGTTCTGTAACTTCCACTATATCATGAGTGTCGGGGGTCCAATCTGCCAAGAAGTCTGTAAGGGCCTGAGATTTGATTATGTTTCTCCCGACGAACTCTATTGTGAAGTCATTGATTTTGGTGGCCCATTTTCCTATTCGACCTATGGCTTCTGGGTTCTTGAAGATGTTATCAAGCGGGAAACTCAAGGGTATAGTGATCCTGTGCACCTAGAAATAGTGCTTTAGTTTTCTAGAGGCCATGACGACTACGTACGCTACCTTCTCCATTTCTGTATAGAACTTTTTTTGTTCCGTCGAGGGTTTCGGATACGTAATACACTGGTAGTTGCTTCTTCTGATGCTCTTCTTGATTTTCTATTACTAGTACTGCACTGACTGCATGTGGCAAGGCTGCGACATATAGGAGGAGCGGTTTGCTAGGATGGGGGCTGGCAAGGGTTGTTAGGTTGTGCAGATAGACCTTCAAATCTTAGAAGGCCTTTTGTTGTTGGGGTCCCTAGCTATATGGATTTGTGTTTTTCAGTAGTTCAAAGAAGGGGAGCCCTTGCTCCATGGACCTTGAAATGAATCTGTTTAATGCCACCAGTCTTCCTGTGAGCCTCTGTGCTAGCTTTCTTGAGGTCGGGGGTTCCATGTTGAGGATTGCCTCGATTTTCTCTAGATTGGCCTCGATTCCTCTTGCTGAGACGAGGCAACCGAGTAGCTTTCCCTTGCTTATGCCAAATATGCATTTCTCTACATTCAATTTGAGCCCCACGTTGTGGAGGTTGTTGAAAGCTCTACGAAGGTCCTCAATGTGTTCTTGTTTGATCTTGCTTTGTACAACAATATAGTCGACATAAGCTGGATTGCTTTGTCCTCTTTGAATACTTTTGCTATCATGCGGGCAAAGGTTGACCCTGTGTTGCGTAATCCCTCTGCCATTCTTCTGAAGCAGTATGTTTCAAAAGGAGTGATGAAGCTTGTTTTTTTCTCATCTTCCTGGTTCATCCAAATTTGATGGTATCCTAAAAACAGTCTAGGAGTGACAAGAGCTCGCAACCGGCTGCTGAATCGACGAGGGTGCTTATTCTTGGTAATGGGAAATCATCCTTAGGGAAGGCTTTGTTTAGGCTCGTGAAATAGATGCACAATCTCCACTTGACATTTTTCTTTTTGACTAGCACAACATTTGATAGCCAAGTTGGGTATTTAACTGGTCGGATGACACCCACGTCGAGCAATCTTTGGACCTCAGCCTTGGCTATCTGCTTTCTTTCTTCAGACATTTTGTGAAGCTTTTGCTTGATCAAGGGGTGATTTTTGTCGATGTCAAGGATGTGCTCAATGATGGACCTGTCTACCCCTCAGAGGTCCTCTATGGACCATGCAAAGATGTCGTTATTGTCGCGCAGGAAATGGATGAGCTCAGCCTTGGTTTTGCCATCCCGCATTGAGGAGATGATGACTTGCTTGCTGGTGTTACCTTTGAATAGTGGTACTTTCTTGGTATCTTCTATTGGCTTCGCCCTGATTTGTTGTTCTGGTTCATTTGGCGAGGGTATCTTGACTGTTGGCTTTTCTTTGCCTAGGTTGTGTACATTTTTCTGCCGTGGGTGGCTATTTCTTCTACTATTCTGGCGAGGTCTTGGTTGCCGTATACGGTAATGACGCCTCAGGCGGAGGGCAGGTTCATATAGAGATAGCCCGAGTGGAGGACTGTGCTGAAAATGTTTGTGACCCCTCAGCCAAAAATTACATTGTAGTTGTATAGCATGTCAACCACATCAAAGGTTATGTGCTCTATTCTGCTGTTGCTTTGGTCACCGAAGGTTACTAGGAGTGTGATTTTGCCTATGGCTTTCACTTGTTTGCCCCCGAATCCGTATAGCGGACGTCCAGCCGGCTGGAGAAGATTTATGTCTAATTTCATGTTGTCAAAGGTTGAAGCGAATAGAATGTCGGCGGAGCTGCCAGTGTCGACCAGGATCCTTGTTACTGCCCAACCAGCCAGATTTGTCTCGATGACCATGGCATCGATGTGAGGGTAGTCTTTTAATTTGAGATCCGTGCTGTCGAAGGTTATTGGGATGTGAGACCATTGTGAGGTCTTGTGTGGTCCTTCAGTGGCTAGGTGGTGTACCCACCTCATATGCCCTTTGCGCTATCTCTTGTTGCCGTGATCGTCGTTGGATCCTCCGGTGATTGCGAGTATTACACCGAAGGTTGCAGCTGGGTTGTTGATTGTTGTTTGAAAGGGTCACTTCGTGGGTTCTGGTTTTACTTGTTGTTGTTGCGGCTGGGTTGGTGGTGGCGGGGGTGGTGGTGGTAAGGCTGGGTGTTGGCTTTGTATTTGTGGTGGGGTGGGTGGGTGAGTAACTATGTATGGTTGGCTGTTGGAGAGATTACTATAGGCATATGATGGCTTGGGGTTGTCGTAGGTGTTGTAATGGTGATAGGAGGGATTGTAGCCGGCGAAGGTTGGGTATTGTTGAGGATGTTGTTGCGAAGGGATGTTGTAGTTTACTGGTGTGTATTGGTATGGGGTGGTTGCGGGGGTGGGTTGTCTTCTTGTGTAGTTTACATGTTTTGGTGGGCCTAAAGCGGCGCCTTGCTGTGCTTCTTGATATTATTTTCCCTTCGTGAAACATGCACATTGCTTTGTCGAGTGGCCTTTGCCTGGTCCGCAGAAATGGCAATATAGCTTCGCTGGATCTCTTGGGTTGGGTCTGCTTTGGGTATTGTCTCTATTGTCATTCTGGCTGTTGGCGGGGGTTCTGTTGAGATGTTGGACTTGGTTGCTATCTTTGGTGTTGCGGAGGTATGGTCTCTATGGTATTCACGTTGATTGGTTCATTGCGAGGGTACTGGTTGTGCTGTGTTGGCCTTGGAGGTGGGCGTGTTTGAGGTTTCAAAGCCTCTGTCTTCAAACAAAAGACAGTGTCTGATCTGATGTACTTATCCATGACCTCATGTAACTCTGTGATGGTTTTTGGTGGCTTTCGTGCTAGCCTCGAGGAACATGGCCCTAGTCTTACCCCATTGACTGCTGCTAGGATTACCGCATCATCTGTTATGTTTGGTGTCCTCGCTCTGAGCTAGATGAATCTTCGACATAAGTCCTAGAGAGGTTCTCTTTTGGCTTGAGTGCAGGTGAATAATTCCATGCGATTGGTTGTCGAAGGGCTGATACCTTTGAAATTGTTACACAGTTTTTCGTGGAGGCTCCCCCAGGAATCTATCAAGCCTATTGGGAGGTTGTTGTACCAGTTTTGGGCAATGTCCCTTGCTATAATCACGAAGGACTTCGCCATGGTATACTCATCCCCGCCTACTGCTGCCACTGCCGCTTCGTATCTCATTATGAATTGGCGAGGGTCTATGCTTCCATTGTACCTTGGTAGGTTATGTGGTTTGTACTCGAGCGTCTAATTTCTGGTTTGGAGTATCTGGGTCAATGGGGATTTCGGGTCGTATGGCATTGGCGGAGGTTGGTTTCTGTGGTGTTATTGAACAGCTGGGGGAATGTATTCTGGGTAGATCTTGTGAAAACGAGGTGGTGGGGGTGGGTTTGGGTGGAGCGGAGGTGGAATTGAGTGGGGCAGAGGTTGATTTGGGTGGAGCAGAGGTAGATTTGGGTGGAGCGTGGATGGCAAGTCGTGTTGTTCGTGTAGATAGTTTGGGTTAGCTTCGATCGAAGCTAGGTACTCATCCATTTGCCTGAGTTGTTCCCTGGCTTCGTCTGCTTTCTGCCTTATTACTTGCAGGCGTGTCTGCCTCTGGTGGGCTTTGACTTGACGTCTTTTCCCCTGGAGCTCCTCATGCATTTGGTTTAGGGCCTCAAGGCCCCTCGCCTCTGCACCTTCATCGTCGTCTTCCGGCACGTGGACGGTTTCTTCTGTCCTAGACAGTTCGGGTTGGGGATTGGCTCCAGCCTCGGCTGCCTTGGCCCTATCCGACTCGAGATGTGTTCTCGTCGGTTGAGTGACGGGTTGGAGTACCAGAGTCCTGCCGGGTCAGCTTGCGGAGGTTCCCGCCGCCGGGTCTGACCCTCACGGCTGGGGCGGATCCCTTTGGGTGTTTCTTCTTGTTGTTGCCATTGTTTTCAAGGAATGGCGGACTGGGGTCCCCATGGACGGCGCCAACTGTGGGTTCACTCCTTGCCTCTCGCCCTCGCTGAGTGACACGAGGGGAGAGGACGAAGGTTTCCCACAGGTGAGTGACTAGACTGTCGTGAAGGGATGAGCGAGGGTACAGGAAAACAAGGAGATGAAAAGGTGCGGATTAAATGCCCATTACTTTGTCCAGAAAAGTTCGATCTGTTTCTTACACGAGCGCTCCGGGCATTTATAGGCCATACCCGGAGACGTGGTGAAATTACATTACGGTCAGACCTTAGCAAGTAAACGCTATACAAGGGCCAGGGGTACGGTGGTAATCTTCTTTCCTCAGCCAAACACTCCCGGGTCCAATTACAGATAGGATGGTCCTTTCCCATGGCTGGCAGCAACCTTCGTGCGCCCCCGGCGAGGGTTTGATCGCCGTTACCGTCTTGCGACCTTCTCGCCACGCTCCTCCGGCGCAACTGACCTTCGGGCGTGCCACCTGAACACATAGATGAAATGAACCGATCAAGGGCACCCTCATCGCGGAGGTGATACCTAGGACGAGAACGGGTTAGTTGAGCCAGCGCTAGGTCGAGGGTTAGGGGAGGAGCGGTGCTGGGGATACCTCCCCCCAACGGCGAGTAATAGCCCATGATCCTTATGCTAGGAAGGGCAGTGCTGATTGTATAACACTAACCCCTGGTGTGCCATGTTTGTGGCACGTCGTTGTAACTTTCACTATTTCTTGATCTTAATATAAAGATGCACAAACCTTTTGTGTATTAG